>NW_007579320.1:0-34768 GCF_000690725.1 Stegastes partitus | reverse complement strand
CGTGTGTGTGTGTGTGTGTGTGTGTGTGTGTGTGTGTGTGTGTGTGTGTGTGTGTCTATACATAGGAAATTTAAAAAATCACAATAAACTCAGCTTCAGAGCTGCAATACTGCAAAGAGATGCACACAGTCAGACACATGCAGTGCTCAGATAATCCACCACTGATTGTAATTGATGCACCAAAAGTGTCGGATGCAGCAAAAATGATCATATTTGCAAATTGATATTTCATTTTTTGTTTGTTAGAAGGTTCAGTAAATACTCCAGTTTAAAGAAAATTAGAATTTTCTGGTGATTATTTCACGGTTCAGGCTTTAGTTTGTATAATAATATCATTTAGTCTTTGGGTTTTTAACTTTACAAACTTCTTGTTCTCAGATTTTAAATAACATTTTCTCATGATCACTCTGATTCAACACAAAATCTTCTCTTAAAGGTGTAAAGCATCCGACTGGAGTTACCCGCTTTGCTAAGTATTGTGCTGCCCCCCAGTGGGCAACTTCAGTAGCGTAGTTTCCTCTGAACCGTCTACACACAGCTATGACGCTATAATCAACTGTTATAAAATCATTTACATTATTTACAATGTGCCACAGTTTCAGTTCTGATTACATTTAATTTGCTTACAAGATTTCACCAAATCACTTCCCTTAAATTCAGTAAAACTACGAGCAGAGAACTGATCCGATGCTTTATGCAGTAATAACGACAGCAAATAAAAACGCAGAGGGTGCGCGCATGCATCGTGTTTGTGTGTATCGTTGTGTGTTTATGGTGCATCCCGCTGTGTGCACACATCAGCTCACCGAGATGTAAAGTGGGTCAAAGCTCCGTCTGCTTCAAGATCAGCTCCTCTTTTATGTTTTCTTTACAAAACCAAAGATTTCAAACACAATGTTCTGTTCGTACTCAGTAAAAAAGTGCATTTGAGTTGTAGTTGAAGCACCGCGCTGCAAAAGTTAGGTTCACTACTCCGGTGTCCAGATTTCTTTAAAATGTTCAACCGAATTGCTGAAAGTGCTGCTACGACACAATCATGGTTCACATCTGGGTAAAGTTTTTACTTTTCTGTCAGTGAAGCTGCAGCAACACAAACTGTTCACTTAAGAGGAATCAGGTGATTTAAAGGCGTCGGACCTAAACCTGACATTACTCGTTAACTTCATTTGGATAAACTTAATTAAACCGCACGGAACCAACTGAAGCTCCAACAATTTTACATTTGCAGACGTGAAACTCACAAACTAATCTGATTACACAGAGTTGCTTATTTAAAAATAGAAATGTCTGGTATGAATTTAAGCACAAACTGAACTTTCCAGCCTCCTGACTCTCCCATAACTACAAACCTCACATTACCAGAATACTGAAGTCGTTAAATGAATCGTGACTGAAGATTTAAGTTATCGCTCAATATAGGAGAAAAGTGGTTTGAACTGTTTTGCCTTCAAATGCCAAAATGCTCTATTTCTGGGGATCATTTATCTTTATTCATGCCAAAAAAACAACAAGTTTTTTACAGTGCAATGACTCACCCAATACAGATGCCGTTATTACATACACTGCAAAAAACAAAACCCTATTTAAAACAGAAAGAAAGAACATCTAGCAGACAAAGATCCAGAAGAAATATGCTAAAACTGGTAGAATAGTGTAGCGTCAAAAAGGTTAAAAAAATAAATAAAATAAAATAAAAAAATGGCAGCAACTATCTGTAAAATAATCCGATTTTTAGCTGATTTAATAACATAATATTTCAGTCACATGGTGTAAAAGAACAAATCATAGAAATAGAGATTTTTGATGCATGTGTATTTTTTTTTTATGGTTAAAATATAAATTTTTTTTCAGTGATTTTACTGGTTATTATCTGTAATTTGCTGCTAACCTGCCTTCTGTCGTTGTTTAACAATGACAATAAAGATGTTTTTGTAATTTAACCAAACAGGAAAAAAACTATGAAATACCACTAAACTGTTTTCTTTTCTTTCTTCTTTTTTTTAAAATCACTATTAAAAATGTTAATTTTTTCCCGTCCATTGCACATGTATGTGAAAGTGATTCACCACAGCAGCAGTTTTTTTTAACTAACTCTTTTTTTCCCAGAGTTTTACTTTAATACATTCAGTAAATCAACTCATTTAACCAGGTTTGTATAATTTACAGGCACAGCTGATCTGACAACCTGAGCACAGCTTTAGATGTGACAACGCTGACGTTAAACAGAGTGAAGCTCCTCTCTGAAAACCCTGAAGTCGTCCAGCGAGTGTCACTGAGGACATCGTGCCCCCCCTTTGTACCTGCGGCTGTCTGGCTTATTATTATGGTCTGTCTGGCAGGCCGCCTGGCTGGTGGTCTCTAAGTGAACTTGATACTGAAATCAGCGGCCGGCTGTGATGTGTAGAACATCAAGGAGGCCGTGCGGAGCTCAGTCTGGAGCTCAGCCAGTCACTTAACACTTGTCAGCAGCTCTAATGAAAGTGGCCTTTTCCTCAGCGACCTCTTTTTCATTAGCGGGGTCAGAGGGCGCCGCCCAGGGCCGGCTGTCTGTCGATCTAAGTGGTCAAACGGTCGAGGAAGAGGGGGGAAGGGGGAAAACATTCAGCGGATAGCGGGTTCCTTATGTTCTGCTTCGTTTTGGTCCTCGTGACTCATTTTGTGCGCGAGGCGTCCCGCAGCTCCGGCATTTGTCAGCCCTAATTTGATTCTCACCCGACACCGTTTGCCCCCTTTAGGACTGGTCTTTACGTCGTCGGGATGTTATCAAGCATGAGGCCCATCGGTTTAACTTGTCTCTCTGTTCTCTATTATGTCCCCTAAACACAGATGTGTCCAGCCGAGTGAGGAGAAGCCGGAGAATCAGCCAGCGTCCCTTCACCTCCTCCTCCTCCTCCTCCTCCTCCTCTTCCCCTTCACCCCGGCCTCCTGCACATGAAAGGGGCCGCACAGGGCCAGTGGACGGCCGGTGGGGTGTGTGCTATGCGAGGGCCCCAGACCCAGACACAACACAACACACAGCTCTGCGGGCCACCACAGCTGGGCTGGAATGTGACCTGCTTCACATTTTAATGCCAGACTGGGCCCTGTGTTCATGTGTGTGTGTGTGTGTGTTCATGTGTGTGTGTGTGTGTGTGTGTGTGTGTGTGAACTACAAGTGGAAGGAGGAGGACACGGATGGAGGGACGTCAACTGCTCGCCCGACAAGCCGTGACCGAGTCCGGTGTTTTTCTCCCCTTCGGCAGCGGCGCGACAAAAATCGCCCAAAAAATCCAGGAGTATTTTCAAAATCAACTTTATTCGTTTACCGTCAATATGCCATAAAACTTGTATAGTAATGACTTGCTAACATGAGCTATCGCAGATAAAATAAAACAATCTGTAATTAGATCCAACAGAGGTATATTCTGCCTACACTGTTTATCCACAGCCCTATAAGAAATAGATCAAATAAATATGAAGTACACGAGTCCACATACATATTCTGTGTTGTAAATGAAACTTATCAAAACGGATTCCAAAAAGAGGAACCAGAGAGCTTATTTGATTCTGGTAGATAACTGAGGCTTCACATCGCATTACAGTGAGCTCACGTGCTCAGGACAGATGTTACACAATGTCAACTGTGAGATACCCATGAATACATAAAGCAAATACACAAATCATATTAGAACACACAGCTACGTGAAGGATATTAGTGGATTTAGGATAACATTTGGAGAGGGAGGGGGGGGATTTAAATACTTTGTACAGGGTACATGCTTGTGACTAATAATGTAGTTGCTTTGCCGAGACAGTTGAGCCCAGATGTGGCCACTGTCTGAGCATGTTGCTAATGGGAATAAGGGGTCTAACTGGACCACGGCTTTGAGGAAATCACGAATAAAAACAACTAACAAAACGATCAATTTTGCGAAAATCTTCTGAGTGATATGGAGAACGAGGTTGGCAGCAAAACCTCCAACGTTACAGATAAGTTACTAGCTTTGTGTTAGCTGGCAGTCGGTCTGACTGTTGAGGTCACTGGAGCTTGGAATCATCTGAACGCGACACACGAGAGCTGACGTTCAGGGAGACTCTACTGGACGGCCGAGAAATCTTTAAGGAAGTCGCAGGTTTTCTTGTGGACGATCTCGCGCAGCTTCCGGACTCTGCGAGCGCTGGAGGAGCCCACGAAGCTGTCGGGCTGCAGGACGGCCATCCCGTTGTGAACGTCCCCCATGATGATGAGCTGCCCGTCGGCCGCGGTGATGTTGGGGCAGGGGCAGTTCCAGTCCATGTTGAGGAGGGTCACCTCCAGAGGTTCCTTGCCGAAGAACCTGAGGCCCATCTTCTCGTCCTTCAAGATCTCCTCCACCGTCACCAAAGCGTGGCCGGACTCCTGCTCCTCGGTCAGCTCCATCACTCGCCCGAGGATCACAAAGTCACTCTTGCAGAAGCTGGCGACCATCTTGCCTCGAGGTTTACACACCTTGCAGTTGTGGTTCTTCGGAAAGGGACACATCTCTTCGCAGGCCTCTTTGGACTCAAAGTTGTTCTCGTTGCCGCCGCAGCCTCCATACACAAAGGACTGGCACTTTTTGAGAGTGCTGCTGTACGCCCAGCGAGGCTCGTAGGCTTTGCAGGGCCCTTGGAGGCTCGGTAAGCTGCAAGGAGCCGCCAGCTCCGCTCCGCACGACAGCATGCAGGCTTCGTAGGTGTCGAAGTGGTTTTGGTTCTTGTTGCACTGACTGTAGGTGAAGGTGAAGCAATTGTTCCTCTTTGGTTCATAGTACCAGCTCATGCTCTCCTCTCCACAGTCATCCGTGTCAGGACCCTTGAGGCACTCTGCGACTGGAAAAGGCAGGTTGGTGCTGTTCCCTTCTGCATTCTTACCTTTGGATTCCTTCTTGATCACCACCAAAGGAAAGTGCGACGACACGCTTCCCCCGACGTTTTTGGCGGTGCACGTGTAGATGCCGGCGTCCTGAAGTTGTGCGTTGTATATAACCAGCTGACCGATGTTGGTGACCACGACGTTCCCCCGGACGTGATTGGGTCTCATGATGGTGTTCTCTTTGCCTTTCAGCTGCTTCTCCCAGGTGATCTCCGGATGTGGCTTCCCAGACACCTCGCACAGGAAGCTAGCTGTCTCACCCACGAAAACCGCCTGCTGGGTGGGTCCGCTGTGAATGGCAGGGAGCTGGATGTCAGTTGGGATTGTGGTCTGGAGGGCGGTGGTGGGATGTAAGGTGGTTTCTGCAGGGATTGGACTGGTGTTTGGCCAGGTCAGGTGGTACCTGTAGGTACAGACCAAACAAGACAGTAATTAATCAGAGCCAGGCAATGTCAAATATTTGGATAAATTACAAATACAGTCGTGGCTTGATAACCTGAGACTAAAGGTCATACTTTCTTTCTTGTTGGATAACAAGGCGGTTGGATTGTGAAGACGGAGGTCGAGCTACAAGGAGGGCTTGATGCTTGATTTGTAGTTAATATTTATTGTTAGAATAAACTATCTATGTATATGATATTGTTGTAATTTACTTGAAACAAAATAAAAGATTCATCATGAACTACATCGGTCGCTCCATGGCAGCGCACGACGTGCTCTGTGACTTCTGGTGACTTCTGGTCAAAACTTGTTAGATGCAAATTTTACGTATGATGTCTGACGTGTAACAGCATCGAAGCAAAGTGTTTCTATGATTGATAAGCCCGATACAACCGCAGTATATAGGCTCATAGAATTGTTCAGGTGTCAAAACACGTCACATTGTTTGATACTTCCAAGAACTTCAAAGCACCAAACCTGTCCCTCCTGTGCTCCACACATGTAGAGTTGTTTACGAACAAACTGATGCAAACCGACTTCATAAGTTGGGCAAACTCCCTCAATGAGTGGGACTAGCGTACTGTTAGAACACTACGCATCGCTGGATTTCACGCCTAACTGACCGGTGTGCTTGTGCACGGGCCCGTCGGTTGACATCAAAGGTAACTAAATCTGTGGGATTGTTCAGTCAGATAATACGCTGTTATCCTGATTTAAATAAAATGTCATGTCCGAGTCAGAATCCAAGCCTGTCGCTATGGTAAGGCCATTTTTTATGGGTTTCGTTCATTTTTCCTAAAAACCTGTCGGATAGCAAGGTTTAGGATTGTTAAGGGTCGGATCATCGAGTCACGACTGTAGATGTATTTTTCAGAAAATGTTCTTGATTTGGAAGACTTTACCTCATTACACCAAAAAAAAAGCAACAAGTAGAGATCTAAAATACTTAACATGTTACCTGCAGGTGACCTCAGAGATAGAGATACCCTTGGAGCAGGCCTCAGCATCCATGTAGCACTTGTTATAATATGTCATGCCGTCGGATGCGCACGTGAAGTGGGGTTCTCTCTCGCAGCGGTCCCGACACTTACAAACAGGCTGGCCGTCCCAGATGTCGCACTCGGACCCTTGCTGCGAGCACATGAACTTGTCGCACGTGGCACCCTTTGGCATCCCGATAGGGCCCTTGCTGCCCTTGATGTCTATATAGCGCGCTGCCACACAGCTCTTGTTACCGCACACATTAGGGCAGCACTTCTCAAATGTTTCACAGTCCTAAAGTTTGGAAAAAGAAAATAAAACTTCCGCACCACATACCAGCCACATCTGTTCAGTATATAATAATAACAAATTTTATTTCTACTGCACCTTTCAAAACAACTTCTACAAGGTGCTTCACAAAGCATTAAAATACACAAAAGTAACATCAGTAAGAACTTTGCAACTTTAAAAAAAAAAGCTGTTAAAATATATGCACTAGACAAAAACAGAGAAATTAACTGGATGCTTGGTGAAAACGTGAAGATTGAATTCTGTAAATGCTCAACATCTGGCGGCACTAATCAAACTTAAAGGCAGCATTTGGTTTATTTTTTTTAAATAAAAGTAACCATCTGCATAAACTACATCCAGAAATTCCTTCAGATGTGTCCAGTTTATGTTTTTCCTTTTAATGTTAAAGGGCAGCAGCTCCTTGAGAGCACAAAATAATAATATAATTTAGCTGAGCAAGCAGGAGAACCCTAGCTAATAACAGATCAAACACTTTTTTCTGTTCTGTGCATTTAGGAGAAACTATATGAGAAATGTTTGATATCATTCACACCGTTACTGTCTTGTTCAGCCTTGACACTTGTAACTACAGTGTGCTCAGTAACATCCTAACTCAAGCACTGGCGCATGTTCTCAGATGAAAAACATCTATTTTGTAAAGTAAGAGACAGATTTTTTTTATTTTTTTTGCAGGATAAACTCACCTGGTCAGATTCGCACTCGCGCATGCAGGTGCTCATAGCATCCACCCACAGGTTGGGGTTCAGGTCATTCGGGCACAGACCTGCGTGGGAATACACCACTTTGGCCACCGACATGGGCATCGGCATCGCTCTCACACGGCAGCTGTCCATGTACAGGAGTAAAGTGTAGCACTGTCCCAGAAGAAACCAAATCCATCGGGGAAACAGCATCCACCACATATCCGGCGCGTAACGGAGCGAAAAGGGCTGAAAATCCAACAAACTTTAAAGCGTCGATAAAATGCCCTTTAAACTATCTTCAGTTAAATTCTGCAACCACCGGAATCAGAAGAAGAAAAAACGAAACGGGCGCTTTCGTGAGCGGTCCCGGTCAGGAGAGCCGTCCAGGTTAGTCGCTCCACGTTAATAGCAGCAAGAGATTAAAGCTGCAGAGTGCAAACCCCCTTAAAGTCCAGCTACATGAATTACAGTGGCCTGTCTGCTCCGACAGCAAATCCCAGCTGAGTTACAGTTATGATCAACTTAATTAAAGAAAAAAAAAAAAAAAGTTCGCCAACAGTTTGCAGCCGCTGTTCGTGGAGGACTGGCGAGACACCTGTGCGTAAAGCGCCGGCTGCCTTAACCCTTAGCTGGCAGCGTCGGCGCAAAGGGGAAGGAGATGTTCAGCAATCAGCTCCAAATTAGATGTGATGAAACTTACTAATCATGCATGAAATAAAACATTTATGTTTGCGCTTGTAAAAATAGGATAGTTCACTTAATGGCACATATAAATAATAATAATAATAAAATAATAAAAGACTTTATCGTGGCACTGTGGCAGCGCTGCTCATCATCATTAACAGGTGAACACTTCAATACATATTTCAGTATTTTAAATGTTTGTTTAATGTGTATTATTTAACAGCACATTATTCTTTGGACGCTTGTATTCTCCTCTTTGTGGCACATTCCTGTGATGACTGTAAACTCTGCGCTGCTGCGCGTCTGAACCACAAGTCAGTCTCCAGCAGATGGCGCCAGATTCAGGGCAGCTTCTCTGGACGTTTGTTAGACATAAACCCTGTTCTGGTTTGACTTTAGCAGTGAAAGTGTAGCAAATAGTGCAAGCTCCTTTTATTCTGCTTGATTTAAATGTACAGGTGGCTGCATTATGTGTATTTCACTTGTTTGTAGCTTTGCAATTCTTTCTCGTTTAAAAAAACTTTTAATAAATAGTTCTTCTTTTCCCATAAAAAAATTCCCTGCCCCACAAAAACCCTGAAACCAAAAGCAGCCAAATCTTTCAGGTAACTATGCTGCTGCACCAGACGGCGGTGCTGAAATAACTGCCTTTTAGATATAATGAGCTCATTTTCTGCCGTATTACCTTTAACAGTTTATCATCTGTTATGACAAGAAATGCAGCTGTTCTCCAATCAGTCGTGCAGTTATAGTGAACTGTGTGGTATCACATTATAAATCATTCAGACTAAACTGACCAAATAAGAACACATGCCTCTCCAGACAGTTTGTCGTATGTGTTAAAACTTATGGGAGTTAAATGAACCACCGCATTTTACAATTTGATAATGACAATGTGTCTGAGTCACAGACTGAAAAATTAAAGCATTAGAATTAAAAATGATCCACAAAATGTTCACTCTGTCTGATTTAAAGCCGTTGCTGGTATCACACAGGACGGACTTTAAGGTCACGCTGCTGTCTGCGGTGGAAGTACTGCAGGCTGCTATCACAATATTGACATGCAAGAAGTCACAAGCAGTACAGAAACCTCGAAATCATGCTGTGAAAAACTGTATTATTCCCCAGAAAGCGATTCCAGGAAGTTCTGCACCAGACGAGGCTTCAAAACAAAACAAAAGGGCCGGTGGTCTGTTTTGGAGAAAAAGGATCTCGCTGGCGTCGCCCAAACACTGACACACACTCCAAGTTTTTGCTAACGCTATAAAGCTGGTCTGTCTTTATCTTTGGATGGACGTTAAACATGTTAATAGCTTTGCTCTGTGTGTGTGTGTGTGTGTGTGTGTGAGTGTGAGTGTGTGAGACGATTTGAGTGCAGTTATGGAGACTGTGCTTCCCAAGCTGAGTCCCTGCTGAGTCCAAAGAGGCCCAGTGCTCTTCTGGCTAAGTCCCAGTCTGGTCCGCTGTCTGTGTCTTTGAGGGCATTTACATACACACCAGCAACACTCGCTCACTTCCAATGTGCATGCGTTCATATTAATACATAGCAAATGTGGCAAACGCTAACCGTCAGCAGGTGATGTGAATTATTTACGAGGATTCGCTTCAAGAAAGTTCCAAAACACTCTTGCACATATCAGCACAATCGCATGCAAATGTGCAAACACAGTCAAGCTGTGTTTTCACTGTCTGCTCACCCGCTCGCCCCCTCAGGCCCTCCACCCCTAACCTTCACCCCTCAAGACCTCGCATTCCCAGCATAGTCGACACTGGGGCTACAGGGCATGTCACATATTGAATAAAGCCACCCGGAGGACCCCATGCGGGGCGCTCCGTCCAGTCGATCTGCAAGTATTGTCTGCAAACAGACCTTGACTTTGACCTCCTCCGTGCACCCTCGCCATGTTTGCGAGCTTTTGCAAATCTCGTGAAGCATTTATTCAGGTTTATTTTCAGCGGCATCGCAATCTGTAGATTGTGTCAACATGAAACTAACAGAGGCAGAGTCATGTTTTTTGTGTATTGGCATCCTGGTCGTGTTGTTCTCAGTAACTGAAGCTGATGCATTTCCAAATCATGAAACAAAAAGAATCAAACATTTCTTGCAACTTTTGGGGATGTTTGACAGAAGAACTGGTCTCGGGTGGTACTTCCTTTTGCCAGTCAGACACAGACATTTCTGATAAAAGAAAACAACGAAGCCCGGTTAAGCATCAGTATCTACATTAGTCCACCACATCTAAATGTGTCAGCACGTGGTTTTTATTTCAAAGAATGCTTTCTATCGTGACTGCATTTCACGGCACCCACTCTACGATTAGTGACAAATAAAATCTCTTCAATCTTCAAACTTCTTTAATCTCATAAATGATCCTGGTGTTTTACTAAAAGGCCACGAGATGCAATGACTCAGTGGTTTTCAAGCAACCAAGAGGCAAAGACGGATACGACAGGAAAGAGACTGACTGCAAGACGAAGACCTGGAAGTGGGTTTTTCAATTTTTCAGTGCCACCTTCATGAAGATACTAGACAAACATTTTGAAGGGAAGTCTTGATAGCACTGATCTGAGGAGGCCGTGATGTATCGGTCTCACAACATACCGCGACATGTTCTTCTAAAACTAATATTTCACCTCCGATATGTTTTGATTTTTACTTCAAAGTGGTCAGAAGTAAATATCGTTTGGTTCCGTTCTTGTTTGTTCAGCACATGATGCCACAAAAGTGCAAACTGTGGCTTTTGCACAGTTTTGATACAACAATTGAAATATGTAAAATTAGTGAGTTATTTAAGTGGTTGTAGCCACATTTTATTGCCTGCAGAGAAACCCAGACTGGATGTTTGATCTTATGCTAACTTTTTACTATCGCTTATCAACCAACTGTTCTGTCAAAGCAGCGACTGGGGAGCTGCATTAGTTTCCTGGTTGGGTTTAGATGATGAAAACAGATTTTTTTTTAGGTTTTAGGAGAATGCACATCTTGTCCAAATGCCTAAACACAACTTTAAAAAGTGCAATAATGCTGTTCTCACTACAGGTGGACACTGTACCAATTGTTTTTTTTTCAAACTTTTTGGTGTTATGCATCTTTGAAAACTGAATCTGTAAGAAGCAGTGCAGTAAGAATTCATCTTTCAAATACTTGCTCCTCTACAAACTCCTCACTTATGGCGCCGATACAAGCGGTGGTTTCCTGACTAACCGTAGACGTATTCCACATAAATCACAAGGTTCAGCTGGGATTTATCCATATGAGCGACTCCTTCCCTGCTGAACTCTGTGAGGCTTTACAGTGTCACAGTATTGGAAATAAGTAGCTCTGCATATTGGCTTTGTGCATTACGCCTGTTAGAGAAGGGCACAAACTGCGCCGAGGGCCTTAGTCCCAGCACATCGGCCGAGGCATGTACCTGCGAGTAACATCGCCTTCTGCCTCCGTTTCTAAAATGCTCTTAGGGGTTCGTCTCCTGCCCGCGACTGAGGCCTGGGAAGCCGGTTCCCAACAATGAAGGTGTTATGACTGTTCATACTAAGCTTATTATGAGTGTCTCGTTCCTGAACAAAGGAGAGAGACACGTCCAGCCACAGCAGGGCCCTAAGCTGATTCCTCGGTCTAGACACATGCCGATGGACAGACATGCAGGCACACAGATGGGCGTCCACTCAGACGTATACATCCCGACATCCATCCGCCGCTTTTGCCCTCCGTTGTTGCACACATGCACGGCTAACTTCCCAAAACACCATTTCTGCTCAGATTATGCAACAGTTGTGCGCTCCGGATGGGAACATCTGGTCACCACATGAACACGATTGTATTCATTTCACTGAAGAGGTTAAGGATTTCACAGATAGCGGAGCACGTCAGCGCGACCATCGCTTAGGTGTTGTTTATGTTCTTTAAATCAGGAGGGGAACATAACAAAATGTCTTGTTGGTTAAGTTCACAACGGAATGTACAACATTGGCTGGCTGTGCAAGTGCAGGTCAAAAGTGAATGGACTGGTTTAAAGCCCACAGCTGGAAGGTGCAGCAGCGCAGAGTTCTGAATCATTCATCATCATAATAATAATGCAACTAATGCGCGGTGATAAACTACCGTCTTCAATTAACAGCTTAGATCCAAACCAGTCACTGGACGTCTGTGTCCAAGTAACTATCGTAGCTTGATGTCTGAGTTTATATCTAATCCATGTAAACAAACTCTGTGTCTCAGCGTGCAGAAAAAATAATGTTAAGCGACATGATGATCACGGCTGCACGGTGGAGCGGTGGATAGCACCGTCGCCTCACAGCAAGAAGGTCGCCGGTGAGGAGACCCGGGATCTTTCTGCGTGGAGTCTCCATGTTCTCCCCGTGCAGCGTGGGTTCTCTCCGGGTTCTCCGGCTTCCTCCCACACAGTCCAGAAACATGCTGAGGTTAATTGGTGATTCTAAATTGTCCGTAGGTGTGAATGTGAGTGTGCTTGGTTGTCTGTCTCTAAGTGTAGCCCTGTGATAGACTGGTTACCTGTCCAGGTGAACCTGCCTTCACCCTGAGTCAGCTGGGATAGACTCCAGCCCCCCACGACCCTGGTGAGGATGAAGGTGTAGAGATGATGGATGGATGTATGGACATGATGATTGTGTGAGACAATTTGTCTACAAAGTTGAATTTTGCTGCATTCTTTGTGTTAACATAGTTATCCCTTGAACCCTCTAAACCCAACAACAGGCTTTGAACGCGTGTATTTTGAAAATAATTCCACCATTAATCAGAGCGAGAAACTGTAAAAACAAAAAACAATCACAGGGTTTTCAACTCGACGTGTCATTCTATCAGGAAGAACCAAATCTGAGCTTAAAATTGTGATATATCATCAAAATTACTTCATTTTGTGTCTTGTTTTTTAAAAAATTTGAGGTTTTTTTGACCAGATTCTGTAAAAACAAACTAGTTATTTGCTCCCCGGTTCATCTGTGACGCCACAAGTGACGGAGCTGCAGCCACATGAGGGGGTTTCTGTTGAACTGCAGGATGTGTTTAGAGCAGATATGAAGTGAAGTACGGAAACGAATTAAAGATGGAAGCAGAAAACTGTACAGTATGTAGAGTGACCTTCTGTGTCCAGTACTGCCAACACCTGGGGAAAAAATGTTGATTTTATTTTTTTATCCTTTTTAAAAATGATTTTAATGTGATTGTTTTTTAAACAAGGTGGCGTCATGCTGCACAAAATATGTCAGAATTCACTTTATAGTGCAATTTAAAACTAGTGGAGAGCGTGTAAAAGTGTGACAGAAGCAAGTAGCACCTAAAAAAGTGGGGTTTACTGTATTAGTTCACAGTAGTTCATATTTATAAAGCTGTTGCATTAACGTGAAGAACTTTGTCAGACGTTTCCACCTGACTGCTGCAGCTGCTGATGTCCGTGTGATTTGTTTTCCCCACAAAATTTAATGTATTTTAATCAAAAAAGTAATAATAATAATAATAAAAAACGAATTTGAAAACTCGAGGCAGAAACATTATTCTGATGTTTATTAGAATCAATCCAAATAAGAGTGTCTGTAACGTCCCACCGACTCTGCTACACTTTCAAACTTCACTTCCTGGAATTCAGTAATGAAACCACCGACGAGGAAGAACCGCCTCCAGGCAGAACACATGAGCGTCAAGGTTCTGTCCGACCTGTGCAACATCAGTACAAGAATGAGCACTGAAGCAGAAATTGTATTTATTAATAATAATAATAGTATTCCATGAGAATCGTCTGTATGTAGAAGATTAGCTTCGTCGATTACTCCCTAAAGTGCTGCACTTAAAATATGAGACACACAGGAAGGACGAGGACATAGAAAGACTGGTGAAAGTCAATAGAAAGACACCACGGGCCGGTTTCTAAACAGACCCAAATGAATTCAGAACAAAAAACTACCCACTTATCATCCCCAAAAGTACTCTCTTGTAGTGCAGAATGTGGCTCGCTTGATGCCAATGTTTGCTCATGTGCTCCCTCTAGCGGCCGCTCACCGGAACGTCGCACACAAACCTGCGACAGAAGCAACACGGTACAACGTGGATCGACCAAAAAGATGGAGAGAAAAAAAATAAATCAAGTAATTTACCATGCTTTTATCAAAGAACAGATTCAGGTCGTCTCCAGAACAGAAAAAAAAAAAAACAATTTGAACACTGCCTAAGATTATTTCTACGAGTACACAGAACGTACTGTATATAAAAATATCAGACTCTGAATGCATAGGTTAAGTCAAACTGTATTCTGCTTTTTCTAGAACAATAAGCAACCCAACAAACACAATGTTAGTCGTCCTCCTTCCACAGAATCAAACCAGATCCTAGAGAAACCAACCGGTGCCGTCGGTGGCCCGGGCACCGCCTGGCCGGAGGGGTTGTCGTCCCCCGAGCTCCTGCCTCGCACATGTGGCACGACGTCACTTAATAAAGCGTTTAACATGAACGTAAAGTAAGCACTCTTGGTAGTCCTTTCTACACATCCTCCTCCCCTCGCATTGCACTTCTCGTCGAACCCTCTGGCGCGATAGTAGACTTTTTTCTTCTGTTGTTTTTTTTTTTTTTTCTCTTTTGACACAAACACAACAGGCCTAGCTGGTTAAAAATATATACAAATTAATAAAAAATATATCATAAAACATACAAATACAGTAAGAGCTTCAGGTATACATTTTGAACAGTAAACAGTTACCACTGGGTTGAGAAACTTTTGATTGTAGGACACGCGTGGCGTCCCGACTGTTTAGAACAAATGAGCCCCAGCATCGAAAGGAATAGTACGTGATGATGAAAGCAGCATAAACATCAGCATCGCAGTCTTTATGATGTACTTTGTCGTTAGTGTTAATACTCGTCTTGTCCGTGCAGTCTCCGAACAGGAAACACCGACAAAACTCAAACAGTAAATATAAACTCTACACTGGCCTTTGCTCACCGTGAAGCCCTGCATCGATGTTCTGTGTCGTCTTCAGTTGTTAAATTAAGGAGGAAAAAAAGTCCAGTCACCAGACAGCAGGTTTAAACTGAGGTGACAGCGCAACAGAGAAAAAGATATCCTTTGTGTGAATGTTGGAGGAAGAAGGAAGCACAAAATGATAAAACTCCTTTTCCATCTCTTGTTTTCTTTTCTCTTATTTTGAGGCAATAAAACAAAAAAACAAAACCCTAACGAGGCTGCATCTTTTCTGAAGCAGTGATAGTTTGTTCTGCAGTTAGTATCTTTGCTGGCTAGATTAGTTTTTGGTTTTGATTCTAATCACAGTTAAAACACGACGACAGAGAACCGAAAACCTACGAGACAAACCCAGTGGGAGCCTCGTACGCGACCTTCGCCGGGACTCGAGCCTCGTCTCCCTAAAACCCGACGCGCGTTCTCGCTTCCGTTAGTAAGAAATCAACGTTAAATTAAATATGACTACTTCACAGTTGACAGTTTAGGTGTTCTGCTGACTCAGCAGAACGACACGTCCTGCAAAGCAGAAGTGATTATGCATCGTAAAGTAAAATAAGAATAAAATCGTCCTGCTTCAAGTTGTTGCACTTCTATCTCTATTATGTAAATTAAGTTGTTTTTTTTGTCTCACATGAAAGAACACAAAAGACAGACAGCTACCCCAAGTAATTACCCCTTTACCACAGTGTATGACTGAATGATTTCAATACGTAGGGAAACGAGTGCTTCTCCTCCAATGTGTCCTTCCTTGTGGGGATACAGGTTCAAGCATTGTTGTAAGTGGTCAGCCAATGAAAGATCCCTAAACCTCACCTGGTGTGAGATTCGCTCCGCCTTAACAATTGGGCCAATAACGGACACCGTCTGCAGGAAAGACACTCAGGTTTATGCCTACAGCATGTATGAAAGTGTGAACACAAGCGAGAAGATCTGATGTAGGTCAGTTTGCTAGAAATCCGAGTTGCTGTGTGCAAGTCCGCTGTGCTGCGTCTTCAGTCCTGTTCCCTGGACTGAAAACGATCGCATCAGTTATGAAATCCTTCCCGTCGTCCTCTGCTCCCGGTCGTCTCGGACCGTGTTCCTCCCGTGACCAAAGTCCACAGCCGGTATAGAAACGTGTCCATATAAGGCTATTGCAGAATCCCGTTCAAGTCCAGCCCATAAGGAAGACAAGCCAACGTCCCCCCTCTGTTGTCCCACCGGAGCCTTTGGCACAAAGTGCAGTGGGAGGAGAGAAAGAGATAAAGAGAGGAGAGAGGGGCCCAAATACTTTCGCACATAATCGAGGACACCATGCATCAGTAATCGCTTAGAACTGGTTGGGTACACTAAAGCGGCAGGAGGGCCAGAGGAGGACAGGAGGAGGACAATAGCTACAGTTGAAAAAACAAATCCCAGTTAGGAAATTGGCAAAACACCAAAGCCGAACAAAGCTGGAACAGGGGACCTGGGCAGGCAACTGGTTACGGTTGCTCGAGGGTAGCTACAGAAGCCCATCGTAAGCGGGGAGACCTCAGGCTGTGGTGGCAGCTCTAGTACGTGAGGCGAGAGGCCTTCATGTTGTAGCAGGGTCTGTCTGTTAAGCCCCCCGCCCCGGAGAAGAGGGACAGGCCTTCTGCCTTCTCCAACACGACCTCCAGCTCCTGAAAGTCCTGCAGTCGAGCCACGTCCTTGTCCTGGACAGAAGGGGGAGATCCCATTTCCATCAACAACAAATCCTTCAACTGATCAATCACTTTAGGAAACAGTAAAGAAAGCGCCGTTCGAAGTGATCAACTACACATGGAAGAGCATCACGCAAACTCAGTCTGGCTCTACTGGTAGGATTGAGTGCGAAAACAAAGACAAAGCAAGATCAAGGGTTATGAGCGACATGATTAGTCATTTCAAAAGAAAATCGTACACCAACGATTACTATAATTACTGATTAAATACACACAGACTCACTGTATCATCGTGTCGCTTTGAGAAATTGCAATGTGACATTTTAAAAACTAAACAACGGATAAAAAAAAAAAAAAAAAAATTTAGCCTAATTTTCCAAAATAAAAATAACCCATTAGCTGCAGCCCGAAACCAAAAAGAATCCAGCGAGCTGCAATTATGCTCAATTCGACCAGACAGGACACTTGTCATTATGTGGACACCAAACACAGAGTGCACACGGGGCTTCAATGGAAAGTTAAAGTGACTCACAAACAACCTCATTAGAGAGTCGCGGTGTCACTTGTGTGAGTCACACAGAGACGGAGGCAGAGAGGAGTTAATGTGTTTGAACGTATTTCAAACAGAACAGGACAGGTGGCGTTTCTCACTTCAGCTCACTTTGGCCACGAGTTCTCTTAAACATGCGGTTCAGACTCGTGCTGCTCTCTGCTCTCCGAATGAGTGCAACAAAAGGAGCTGGAGACAGCAAACAATGCTTGGAGCAGACGAGACGTCATCTTTTGCTATTCGAAAAGACTTTTTTTTTTAAATTCAGGTGTCTAAATATAGGTTTTTTAAAGTTTCACACTGCAGGACGGATGATATTGATGCTCTAAGCTGTTAAATTACAGTCCCCAGAATGACTTAGAGGGTGTAAATATGGGAAATAGAACTTTTTGTGGAGTGCAGCTGTAGATGACAACTTTTGAATTTAAATGAGATATGAGCAGTTTGTGATGTGCACACAGCTGTCAGTGGATGACTTTAATGCTGGAGAAAACAGAAAAGGTGATGATTCTCAGATGAGCTAGCATCTTTTTTATTTTTTTTTTAATAGAATTTTTTATCAGATTCAAGGAAGTTATATAATAAAATACATAATCTATCTTCACAGAGTCACACTGAATCAAAAAAATAATGTCAGTCCTGTCTGTGTCCTCACATTTGAATTATGACTCAGGAAAATTTTGGCACAAAGGCCTTTCGAGTAGCTTCAGGGCTTCTCAACCCACCGTTTGAAAACCTCTTATCCAAATTAATACCCAGACAAGACACAGAAAGTGATCCTGAGTGGATAAACTTGCTGGAAACGTTTTGATTGCATACATCACACACGGTCCTGAGGAACCCTGTGCGCTCATGACGACATCATCAACCTACGTAGGGTCTGTGAGCTTCTGCGTACCTTTCTTAACATGGTGTTGGGCAGCTTGCGGATCTTCTCCACGTGCTCGGCGCTGATGTCCAGCTCGCGGCAGCAGACTCTCAGGAGGGAGCGATAGGTGAGCTCCTGGCGGTCCAACTCCACCTCGATGAAGTCGTTCTCTCGCGCGTTGGGGTTCTGAATGCGCACCTTCAGCACCAGCTCTGCAGAAAGCGACCAGAGTGACACCTCTCCGTTAACAACATGTTTATAATGAGGCTGATGAGCATACCTGTTTACTTCTTATGAAAGCACACTTATAAAGACAACATGCTGCTTTGTGTGGGAATTGTAAGGATGTTCTTGTCTCTGCTATTCAACCCGTGACACTTCAGGCTAAACAATGAGCAACACCACATCCACTCAGAAAGCTTTCTGGTTTGACGAGTTGGATTCCACCGCACAGACCAAGTGAGATTGTTGTCATGCCAATGTTCTCATATACTGCTGACCCGAGAACACAACCTACGTAACCAGGACAAATCAAAAGCCAGCACTCCCAGATTTCACCTCTGCTCACACTGAACGGATCAAAGTAGTTGGCTCGTTCCTGCCTCCATTGAGCCTGAAGCTTGCGGGCATTTCGTCGCGTGCAGTAACTTAATGGGTCTTCGCTAGTTGCCTGGCAACCTCAAAGCAATGAAGGAAGTCGCTGCTCCCAGCCAAGAGGTGCTTCGAGCACAAAACTCCCCATTAAACCACAAGTTGTTGCTCTTAAGTGTTGTTTCAGTGTAATGTTACAAACAAGATGTACATAACTGCATATTTTGTCAATTAGTAAAGTAAACAGACCATGAGCCTTTAAACTGAGCCTTATTCTTGTTTCTTCCTGCTTATTGTGTTATAATAAGCCGTGTGTTGGTGTATAAATCAGAGGAAACTCACCTTGTACGTTGACAGGGAAGGTGCTGGTGAAGAAGAACGGCTGGAAGGCTGGCATGGGCCCACCAGCCTGGCTGTAGCTCAGCTGCTGCGGGATAGACTGCTGCCTGCTCACAGTCGGGTTGGTGCTGGCCACCGGGGCTTGGACCTGGCTCCCGCCGTTGCTAGCCAAGCTGGGGCTGGGCGAGGCCAACGGGGGAGAACACATGGTGCCGTTGTGTGCCACTGCATGCGGGTAGTCGGCGTGGTTGACGAGGTGAGGCTCGACCGACAGGTCCATGGGCACCGTGCAGTTGACCACGGTGTGATTGTGGGACGAGGCCGAGCTCGGTGAGACGCCGTTTTGCTCAGCCACAGGGATAAACTCCCCAGCTTGGGCTGGACTGTGGTTGACGGTGGGGTTTGGTGGAGGAGTGGAGCTGTCGGAGACCAGGCTCTGTGACTTCTGAGGCTCATGCGTCGGGGAAAGAGAGGCGGAATCGCTCTGTGTGTCGTCAGCATGTTCTCCAGAACCGTTTTGTGTAAGGTGCTGGGTAAGGATGATGTCTGACTTGTTGTCCATCTTGGAATACATGAAGGGCGGGTTAGACAGGTAGCTGGGGATGATTGGCAGCTCCGGCTCCTTGACTTCAGGCACTTCCTCCACCTCGACTGTGGCAATTATGTGCATTTCAAAAAAGAGGATTATTTCAGTAACACATACAGCTTTCGTGTCAAAACAAACACCTGCAGATACAAATAGACCAACAGCAGAGCATGCTAATGTAACACACAACATCAGGGATACACCGCCTGCTGCTAGCAACTGAACAGTACAATGATGTGACATACGTACCTCCTAACAGTCGTTTGATCTCTGGTTTGGATGTGAGCTGTGATGCCAGCTCATCCTTAGCCGTGAGGATTTCTTTGTCCGCTCCACAACTGAGTAAGTAGGACACTATCTGCTTATGGTTCCTCTTGCATGCCCAGTGCAGGCACGTCCTGATGGGATTAATGGGAGAGAGAACACAGTTTAATGAGCTGGTAAAATAACTATAACGGAGATCACTGGGAGTGACATTTACATGGTGCCACCTGTCATCAAACAGAACTAGGAAGTCGGGAATCGTACACCATCTGAACAGCACCTGAGCTTGTGTGTGAGGTTCATATGAGTCCAATTTGGGCAGATCGCAAATAATATTTATCGGTACAAGCAAAGATGTGGCAGCCGTGTTGCATAGTAGCATGAACATGATGGAATAGTGTGTTTTTAGCCAATAATTAAAGGCGATCTTAACTTTGTGAGATGATATTCAAATCAATTAACTATGAAAATGTGTCACATCATAACTCAGTTTACTCCAATGTCACAGGTCTTATCTGCTGTTTTACGATGCCCAGTAAAATGCAGGTGTACAAACTTCAAACCTCCCAAGTAAAACAGTTAACAGGGCATTTAAATGCGGTTTGGATAAGCGAGATAAAAGTGCAGCCTGATTAACGAGCCCTGCTGCCACGCGTAATAGGATCACCGCCTCTAATCCCCGCTGCATCGCACTCGGCTGCACCGAACTTCTGAATTTGTCAACACGAACGGACTGGAAATAAAAAAAAAAAACTGCGAGAAAGACACTCACCATCCATTGATTTCGTTCTGGGAATTCACATTCACCCCGCTCTCCACTAACGTCCGCACTTCGTCGATGTCCCCGATGGCAGACGCCTCTCTCAGTCGCTCCTGTAATTCTTTATCCAACGAAGTCGTGGACATTTTGGTTCCGACAACTAGCGACGCGAGATCATAGGATACACAAAGGCCCGGCTGAACAAGTTGCCACTACTGTCCACGCAGCAATCCCCCTCCTCGCTAACGGCACACAGGTCCACCGGAGACAAGACTTGTCAGCTAGCATTAGCTACCCGGCTAACCGTACCCAGTGGCTAGCTTACCGCGGCGCTAGCTTGTGGCCGCGAATCGGCTCCGGCTGATATGTGACTCCGGTGTTTTTTTGGCGTTTAGGGCGGCAGGTTCCGCGTTATTCCTGCCGTCTAGTTCACGTTACGGTGCCGCTGCCAGCACCCGGTGCACTCATTCAATCAGTCAGCGGTGTCAGAGATCCGTCGGTGTGCTGCCAAAAAACACCACCGCCTCGTCGGGAGGAGGTGGAGGGAGGGGGGGCATCTTTAGATGTGACAACCGTGAGCGCAAACGTTGGTTCCCCTCTGAATTCTCCCGCTTTGTCCGCGCGTTGTTTTTGCCACTTAACCTCGTGTAAAAACAAATAAATTAAAACTGTGTCATTATCCACTGTCAGGTTATTTAAGTAAATTACTCTGAGAAATAAAAAGTTGAGAGTGCTGTTATTAACTCACACGTGTTGCAGTGATATCAGCGTTACACTCATGCTCCCTCCAGCAAGTTATTATAGCGGTTCATTAATTATTTCAATTTGAATTTTATTTGCAATATTCACCACAATAGTGTTGCACATAGTTGTTTTTACTAACGTGCTAATTTCATCGTTAAATAGCCACTATTTTTTAATTCGCTGTGCTGCAGTTCGTCATTGTGACCACTGGGGGGCAGCGAACACTCATGGCAGGATGGTGCAAACTTAAAAATTGAAATGTCCACACACGTACAACAATTTTTTAAATAAGCATAACATTTAATGAAACAAGCTACTACTAAAACATTGATTAGCATGCCCTGGGTGATTGACAATCTGCAGAGACAATGAGGAGTGTTGATAAGATGTATTATTAATCAATACAATATCTTCCTTTACACATGTATGAATGACTTTAGTGGCTTAAAGTGTCCGGCAACAAAAAAAATTTGCATTAAAACTCCAATAAGACAGACATTAGCAGTGTAAAATAACCTTAGTTCAAATATAAAAATGGTTGTCCTTGGTGACACCTCTAAATCCATTTAAATACCTGCATAGGAATGTAGAAAGAATGCAAGGCAAGTGCTTAATCAGAAGGCAACTGGGCTTCTTCTTTGGTTCATAAAGATGTTTAATGTCTTATCTAAGAGGCTTCGTCTGTTCTAACAGACTGAGAGTCTCAGGTGGTTCACATGGCCTCTGGCCTGTTAACAACCCGAGACCCGCATGTCTGGAAGTGTGAATGGTCGTAAAACTGTCTTGAGATGACTCATGGTGTAAATGTCGGCAGGGTATCAAGATTCTGTCATAAGTACCTGATAAGTGGTGTTGAAGATCATCTCCTCTTGATAGATATTGCTGCTCCCATCTAACGCTTTCTTAACGTCTTCCTTCTCTCTTTCCTATCCAGACTGCGGACGTTACTAAAGCCTTAAAAAGTCTGTGCCCTCCTCATTGCATTGGACTGCATATGCAACCCTGCTCAGCTTGTGTTTGGATGTTTCGTACAAAGAGGGAACCTTTTTTTTGTGTCTTAGTGTTTCTGGTTCTGAAATGCATCAGAAAATGATTCAGGTTTCTGGTAAACTTCAGTGTTGAGACTTTCACCGTCTTCAACGTGTACGACACCTTACAATAAATAAGGTTTATTTTCCCTGACATCTTACCGTGTGAACTTGTCTGCCCTGAGTTGATGTGTTCTGTGAAGGCTTCATGGCTTCATGCATGTGTTGGTTACCATGTATGAGGCTGTGTATAGCTTTCTGGAGAAGAATTAGCCTATTAAAGGATTTGTGAATTAGTATTAAAGGAATGACAGAGAGGGGAAGAGAAGGTGGAGGGTTGCCACATTGCCTATTGTACGCACTGTTTCTATAACTTCAGCTGAACTTAGTCGGAACGTTGCTGTCACTTTTAGACCTTACCCACCTGGACCTGTGATACTTTCTATTAAACTTCTCCAAACCCATGGATCCAGTGAGTTGGTGGAAAATGACTCAATGAAACTGATATAAGGTACTGTTGTCAATATAATAGTTCAGTGGGGTAATCTGCCATTGCATTTAGCTGTTGAGTTTGCAGAGAATCAGCCTCACACATTTAGGGAAACTGTGCAGCAGATGAACATGCAGGTGATTAAGTCAACCAGCAAGTATGAAACTTAATGCGATGCAGTGATGTGGGCCTTAAGGAGAAGGTGGGACTGGGGTGTAAAGTCTGATTCTAACTGAGAGCCAAGAGATCCAAAGAGTTTGAAGGGTAACAAATCACAGGTTATGGACTTGTCACACCACATATGAAACAACACTGCAATAAACTCACTTGTGGATACAACTGACGCAGTCGGGTCTCAGTACGACCAAGGATCAAGGCTACCATCAGTCCCCAGTGGATTGAAAATAAGGACGTGACTAAAACAAAACAAACGAAAGAGACAAAACAATGAAAACACACCCTCAGGTCTTTTCACAGGCCATTCAAGGTCTTACATGTTACAAGCAGGAGACGGTGTTATATGCATGCAAATATGCAATTCATAATTAGACAAATTATTAAACATTTCCAACACAAAATATAAACTATTCTAATATGTGTAATCTCAAACCACTATGAACTTGGCCTGCATTATTCTTTAAATACCTGCTACACTGACATCTCTCATGCACGACAGCAAAGCAAACTCCTAAGCAAAAGTTGCGTAATGTCCAAAGGCTTAAAACCTGCATAAAATTCCATGAAACAAACTTTTACAAAAACGTCAGATATGATCACCACGGCCTGGATGATTTGCAGTATGCACAGGCAATGAGGAGTACTGACAGGATGTATTATTAAATATTACTTCCTAAACACTTGCAAGAATGACTTTAATGGATTAAAACAGTCTCCACAACAAAACTCTTGCATTAGAACACCCAAAAATTATTACAGAAATGTTCAAGACTTGTGATACACGCTATTATTTGTAAAAAAAAAAAAAAAAAAAAGTTATACAGAAGAAAAGTAGGAAGTCTTGGATGCTTTAAGACCTGTTATTATGCATTTATTAAATATTATAAAAATATGTGTGGTCTATATAAACCCCTCCACGGATGTTCTGACCTCCAGTTCTACTTCCGGGTCAGCGGCCGATGGTTGTTCAGTCCACGGGCGTTGTTGTACAGCGTCTGCCATTTTGATTAGAAGTACTTTGCGCAGTAGATGGTCTAAACTGGCTCTCCGGGATAGACAGTAGTACTTTTAATCAAGGCCACACTCCTGTAGGCAAAATGCTCTCCGCAGCCCAGTTGCTCGACGAGTTAATGGGCCGAGACAGAAACTTGGCCCCTGACGAGAAGCGATCCAACGTGCGCTGGGACGACGAGAGCGTAAGTTAGCATCCTGGCTAACGGTTAGCCTAGCTAGTTTGAGATGCTAACTCGGTTTTTAGCTACACACGGTGTCCAAAATCACAGCATATGAGGGGTGTAGGAGTTACATGGAGCAAGGCGTCTGTCGTCACTATAGGTTCAATCGGTCATGCACGAAATTGGCGGCATAGCTGGACACTGCGAGTGGCGCCTGGACACGCGTGCTAGCAAAAGTAGCATGGGAGTTTGCTAATGCTAAAGATGTTTCAGTGGCTCACAACGAGGCTTCTTAGCGCTTTCCCAACTGATGCAGGAGCCAATTAGAGGGGAATTTATTGATTTTAACAGTACACCCTGCTTTGGCTTTGATTTGTGGATGGAATGTGAGTTATAATAAAGGACATATTAGCCAGGCTCATGTGCTTCCAGTTAGTCTTAAGTTACTCAAAGATTTTCAAAAAGATGTCTGCTTTCTTTTTCAAGGTTTGTCGATACTATTTGTGTGGCTTCTGTCCAGCCGAGTTATTCACAAACACCCGCTCTGACTTGGGTAAGTCAAGACCTTAAAGGTGTATAAATGTGGAGGATAAATATGTAATTATATATTACTGCAATAATTCATGAGTCAACACAATCACAAACGTTTCATCATGTGTCCGTGTAGTTGCGGTCTCTCTCTTTTGTGAAGTGAAAGTGAATAAAAACCACCCAACTACAGTAGAAAATAGATTTTAAAAAGTTATATTTAAGGGTAGTGAAATGTTTTGATTGTTTTCCAGGTCCCTGTGAGAAAATCCACGATGAAAATCTTAGAAAAACGTAAGTTGTCACTGTGGTTACACACGTTATTTCTTCATGTTTTGATATTTCCGTCTTACAAACTGTTTATGTGTCGTTGCACCCAGGTATGAGAAAAGCTCCCGGTTCATGAAGGAGGGCTATGAGCGAGACTTCCTGCGCTATCTGCAGTCGCTCCTGGCAGAAGTGGAAAGACGCATTCGTAGAGGACATGCCCGGCTCGCGCTCTCTCAGGCTCAGCAGAATGCAGGGGTTGGTGCTTTGAGTTCTGGTGACATTATTGTGTACACAAACTCTTTGTGCCGCTTGCTCAGTCCATCTTTCGTCTTTGTCTACTGTGGAAATCTTGAAACTAAAAGACGAAGTGTTTGTATTTCAGCAGGGTCCTGGCCCGTCAGGAAAGAATGAGGAGAAGATCCAGGTTCTAACGGAGAAGATTGAAGACCTCGTTGTACAGGTTTGTAACAAATATTTGAAAATAAGCTGATGGGCTTTTTTGAAAGAAAGAGTATTACATCAGTAGCTTTGTTAGATTAGAAGGTACGGTGAAAAGGACACGCTGGTATGTGAATAAATGTCACATGCTGCTGTCAGGTTGGTTAACAGGTGGACTTACTATGAACATCCATTTGTTTTTAAAGTTAAATCAATTTAAAATGCGCTTTGAAACATGTTTCCTATAGACATTTCAGTACCCTGGGTGCTATTTCATTGCTACGTGATGCTTTTGCTTTTACTCAGATTGAGGAATTGGGATCCGAAGGCCGAGTGGAGGAGGCCCAGGGAATGATGAAGCTGGTGGAGCAGCTGAAGGAGGAGAGGGAGCTGCTCAGCTCCACCCCCTCGGTGAGTCACATAACTCCAGGCTAATCGGCCTACAATAATGCTCAAGATAGCATTACATGAGCAGCACCTACTATCTGTTGACAGTCATAAGTTTTAATCTATTACACACGAAAAACATTAAATTAAAACTAAACTGGCTATCGTCGCTAGCTGGTTATTCTTTCCTAGAGCTGACAGATGAAAAAAGTCCTGTGTGCAAGCAGATCTGAATCTGAAATGTATTCCTTACAGTATTGTTTTTTATATAATCCATACTAAATGTGTACTCTTTATCCAGACCATCGAGAGCTTCGCAGCCCAGGAGAAACAGATGGAGGTGTGCGAGGTGTGTGGGGCCTTCCTCATCGTGGGTGACGCACAGTCCCGAGTGGACGACCACTTGATGGGAAAGCAGCACATGGGCTACGCCAAAATCAAATCCACTGTAGAGGAGCTCAAGGTAACCAGATGTGTGTTTCTGTGTTACGAGATGCACGGGTTGTGGAGCTAACAAGAGACAGAAAAATGAGCCTGTTTGGTTGTTTTAGACAGAATTGTGTCACATATTTGCTCTTGTTTACGATTTTTTTAATATGATGACTAATGTTTGTTTACTCTCAGGAAAAACTGCGGCGCCGTTCCGAGGACCCCCAAGGCGAAAACCCAGCACTCAGACGGGACAGAGAAGACCGCGAGCGCGAGAGAGAGGAAAGGGAGAAGAAGCGCAAAGAGGAGGAGGAGAAGGAGAAAGAACGAGAGAAGGAACGGGAGAAGGAGAGGGAACGTGAGAGGGAGCGCGAGCGCGAGAGGGAGAGAGACAGAGAACGGGACCGAGACAGAGATCGAGACCGGGAGAGGGACAGGAGGGCACGCCGGAGCCACTCCAACAGCCGCCACTCCAGTCGGGCATCAGACAGGAAACGGAGCAGATCCCGTGATCGCCGGAGGTCCAGGAGCAGAGATAAGGACAGAGAGAGGGACCGAAAACGCAGCAGGTATGCTGGACTCTCTGGAAACACACGTTAAGTCTTTTTCATTTTAAAAAACAGAGGAAAGTCCCCATCGCTTCATGTGGCCTGTCAGTCAGGACAGACTGAAGTTTTCTGCCCATCTGCCAACTGCAGCTAAATTGTAGAAATCAGTGTCCCAAGAATACATTCAGTCAGTCAAGACCTGCATTATTACACCACAAGCAACCGGTGTGTGTGAGCTTTAACACCTCCAGAGTCACCATTCTGGGTTCAGAAACCATTTTAATCCTCAGCAACACATCAGTAAACATTCTAGTTTGACCTTCATGTTGTTTTTTTTATTTTGCTCATCACCTGTTCTTTGATACAGCGAGTTAAGCCTGTTATCTGCTTGTGATTGCAACAGAACACTGCAGGATTACATTTGTTGACTGTGCTGTGTGAAACTGAAACCTGCTTGCGTGTATCACAGATTTGTTAAAATTACCGGGTACATCTAACTTACTGCTGACAGCACTAATTAAAACCATGAATGCGATCAAAACTTCCCTTCACTGCCCTAATGGTACCTTTGCTCCATTTGTTTGACATTTTAAATACTGGGTCTCCTGTTTTGAGGACACAAATATTTCTGCGTATTTAGTGAAATGCACAGCAGCTGGTGGCACCCTCAGGTGCACAGAAAACCCTCGTTAAGCATGTTGGAACCATGCATTATAAATGAGCACCACTTGAGCATGCAAGTGCACAAATATGAGTAAATGTCTTCATACAAAATCCTTCTACTGATATAAAAACTCACTCTCCGTTCTTCCTACAGGAGTCGGGACAGGGAGAGGCGGCGCAGTCGTGACCGCTCCGACAGAAAGCGTCGCTCACGCAGTCGTGACAGGAGAAGGTCGCGCAGCTCGGAGCGCAAGTCTCACCGCCACCGCAGCCGTAGTCGCAGCAAGGACAGGGACAGAGACAGAGAACGGTCGTCGAAAGACAAAGGTGAGGACTTCTTTTTTGTCTGCTTTGAATATGCTTCAATTTGTAGTCATCACCTTCCAATGGCAGATGCTAGCTATTCAAAACACACTCGGGGACAGCGTGTACTTATGATTGGCTGACTAACCACCTGTTCAGAGTGTTATGGACAGTCCAGCCTCTAGTTCTGACCATGTGGCTGTTCTGCTGGATGCTAATCCGCTATGAGAACGGACAGCATGAATGATGCATGTAATGTGTTCTCAGACCGTAAGGCGACAGAGGAGAGGAGCAGCTCTAAGAAAGACAAGCACTCTGACGGTGATGCAGCTGCCATCAAGGCTTCGTCAGAAGTGGAACCGATGCAGACGGAGGCGGCTGCCTCCTCCCCTCTGCTTAACGGCCAGCAAGAGCTCCTCCATTCTGAAGGTGACACTCAGTCCAATTAAAACTGATCTGATAGGACCTCAGATCAGGCTCAGGTAAGTGCGCCCTCCTCCTCGCTACCCCCTGGCTCTCAACCCAACCCTCCACCCTCTCACGTCCCACCTCTCCCATCTCCCCTTACCCACCCTCTCACCCCTCCTCTCCCACCCTGTTTATGTTCAGTTCAATGCCTTTGATTTTGTCTTATGTACTCTATGCAAATATCTTTATCCTGTTTTTGAATAGTGCATCATAAGTATGCACTGAAGATGAAGGACTAGGCCCGATGAGTGAGAAGAAGGTAGAAAACATTCACACAAAGCCAAGAGGGAAAGGCCAGTGTAGCCCTGAGCAAACATGCCCGGAGGTACCCCTCGTTTTGTATCGGTTTTTGATCCTTATAGATGTATTTTTGTCTTTGTGGACAAAATGCCAGAAAAAAAAAGAAAAAAAAACTAATCCAATCGAAACTTCCTACCTGTATTTACCTGTTTTTATTTTATTTTTATTTATTTATATATATTTTTTTACTTTGAAGGAGGAAAATGTAATTATTGCTGTTTGTTGAGCTATCACATTCCATATAGGGAGGAAATCAGTCACTGTATCTACATGTTTATATATATCTTGGGGATTTCTCCTGCTCATATGTAAGCACACAGACACGTACATTTAGCCTTTCGTTTAAAGGTATATGTGACAAACAAGCCATTTATTTTGCCAAAATTATAACTCATATGCAATGGATTTGTTGTCCAGCTTACTGTGCCTGATCATGCCATGCAGTGTGTGTTTGGGGGGTGTCATAGCACCGGGGGCCTAACGTAACTAACTAACTGGAGGGTAGGGTTTATCGAATGAATTACAGCTGACTTCCATACCTCACACAGCGTTGGTGTTGTGAGCGAGACCCACATGAGAAAAGGGCAAATTAAAAATCATGGATACTCTCTGACTGTCAAACTGTGCAGGTACTCACCCCAGGTACTCCTTTCTCTACCCACATCCATTTCTGAATACTGTTGCCTGTCAGAAAAGAAAAAAAAAACAAAACTATTTTGTACTTCTCCAGTACATGAACTTGAAATATTGACTGTGTATATATTTTTTTTAAATTGTGTTTTCTTGGTTTGTGTATTTTGTTAACTTTCAAGATATGTTTGTGAATAAAGTCGTTTTAAATAAATGGCACGAGACGAGGCGCTCAGGCAGCCTGACTGATATACCTATGCCAGCAGCTGAAACTGTCACTGACGTGTGTGTGTGTGTGCAAATAGCATTTTGTTCAGGGCTAAAGTGCTGTTTGGCTATTTCACATCACATTTGATCCGTTGGATGTAGAAACCTTAACCGGACACCAAATGTGCTGCCAGAACGTGTCGGTGCGTTTTCAGTTTGGCAAAGGGAATATCAAGTAGTTTTGTCTCTCAGTTTAGATTTAGACTGGATGTAGCTTGTGGAGTTTCTTTAGGTGCAAACTTCTAATCAAATGTAATGTAATGTACCTAAAGTATTTTATCTGGACAAATGCAGACTTCACATTTGCATAGTTTTGTGCAGTATTACCAAAGCGGTCTACACTTTCCTCTGAGACTAAATTGAGGGATGCATTAGTGAAGGACTGTAGACGATGTTGTTGCTCGAGTAGCAGCGGTCGCTGCTACAAGCGCGTGTTGTGGGACCTTTGCTAACATTGCATTCTGTGGACGTTTTTGCTCGACAGGGGAAGCTGGGATATTCTGGTGGAGGAAGAAGCGGAAGAGCGCACCCATCCTTACCCTGAACCTGACACCTCGCTGCTTAAAAACAAGGTGAACCACAAATGCGTAGTGGCTTATTTAAAAACATGAACATAAAGTACACATGTCAATGGGGAGAGAGGAAAAAAAAAAAAGAAAATTTCACTGATTTTTTTTCTTGTTCCATCACCTGTCTTATGTTTTGGTTGGTTGAGGGTAGTTGTGGTTCATCTGATGTTCATCTGATTTGTTGGTCTAGATGTCGGCTCAGACGTCACTTTAAATACCAAACTTAGAGAAGTTCTTTATGGGTTTTTGTTTTTCTTATTTTTTGAAAATCTCCTTTCTTGACATTTAGTGAAAATGAAATAAAAAAAGTCAGTGCTTGTGGTCTGTATTGGTTTGTCAGGTTCTACTTCACCTCCTGAGCCCCCCACCCCCTTTTTTAAGAAGTCAGTTGAAAGCGTATGTACAATGTTAGACCCTTGACAGCGAGTGTCTCTTTTCTCCTCCACTTAGAGCTCACATTGATCGCTCTTGTCCGGTTACTGTAAAATATTCTGATTTAATTTTGAACAAAAGATTTTGAAGACTGAAGATTTGTTTAACTTTTGCCCTGATTTTAATGTCCTTGTTGTCATGATGAATAAAAAGTAAAAACTTGTCACCGTGTTGTTCCATCATTTAAAGTTGAACAGATGTCTTTAGTTTTACTGAAGCAAAAATCAACTGACAGTTACATGAAGACGGAGGGTTTTGGTGCCAGACAGCAGATATGTATGGCGTTGGATTTATCTTCTATCTTCTACAGAAGCAGATTTCCTGAGTTAGCAGCTTTGCAGAGTAAAATCTGAACGGTTTGTAAGGAAATGTGAAAAGAGCTGCCTGTACAGTCGGTGAAAGGCTTCTGTAAACTCCTTTAAACGGCCTCATTCATCTCGCCGTGTTCGTCGGCGCCATTCAAACCCTTCGCAGCTGCGTATGCACGCCGTGTTCTGCCCCATTTTCATAACGCCACACTTTCAAGCCGCTCTGTGGATCTGGAAGTCCCACCTTTTGTATCACATTTGCATCCCTGTGGGCTGCAGACCCCATCCGTCCAGCCCGTGCATCGCCCGGCGCTCTCTGAACACGCATTGTAATCCAAAGCGGTGCGATTGCTGCTCGGCTCCTGCGATCAATAGAGAACAGACTGTACAAGTATTCAGGTGCTGCCAACCCAGCAAGAAAGGCGCGGCTGCAAATGTAAAAATACACCCTGGACGAAAGCCACCTGCCTCGAATAAAGTAATTGAAGCTTTGCATTGATCGGTAATGGCAACCGCTTCCTGCTCATTCGTGTTTGGCAGTGAGACAAGTGTGACTTTAAAGAATACCAAAGCAATAATACTTCACATGTCTACTTCTTAATTATGGATCCTAGCTTCTATATAAAGTGTCACTGAAAAGCTCATACATCAGTCTGGCCATTCTCCTCTGACCTCTGGCATCAACAAGGCGTTTGCGCTCACAGAACTGCCGCTCACTGGATATTTTCTCTTTTTGGGACCGTTCTCTGTAAACCCTAGAGATGGTTGTGCGTGAAAATCCCAGTAGATCAGCAGTTTGTGAAATACTCAGAGCAGCCCGTCTGGCACCAACAACCACGCCACGTTCAAAGTCACTTAAATCTCCTTTCTTCCCCATTCTGATGCTCAGTTTGAACTGCAGCACATCGTCTTGATCGTGCCTACATGCCTACATGCATTGAGTTGCTGCCATGTGATTGGCTGATTAGAAGTTTGCGTTAACGAGCAGTTGGACAGGTGTACCTAATAAAGTGGCCGGTGAGTGTTTATACCGAGATCTCGCAAAAGATACCTCTGATTTGTTTTGTTTTTTCCTCCGCCTGTTTTTTTTCTTTCTCCGTGTCCCTTCCATGGCACCGTAGTTTAGATCTAGTTCAGCATCACTAAGAACTCCTGTTTTGGTTCTGTTTTCTTCTTGTATTCAAGGAGCATCTTTTTGTCATTAATCCCTGCTTTTGCATTGTGTTAAAATACTTTCTTCTCAATAAATTCTGTGTTAGACGGCGTCCACCTGCTGCCTTTGTCACAAAACGCCACAAACTGAAATCAACCAAGCAGCAAAAACAAAAAAAAAACACATTAAACTGTTGCGATCCCACTTGTTATAAAGGATGTGTTACAGATCAGGCTTTAATGAAATAATAATCTCAAGCAATTAAGGTAATAACGGTTAGTTAGTAGTAAAACAGCAAAATTGACCCTGAGACTGAACTATAGGTTGAAAGTGGATGCTGTCAGAAAGAAGGACCATTAAGCCGTCGAGACGTGAGAGACTCCCGAGATCAATACGCCGGCTGACCATCCTCATTACTCGTCCAGAGGTGTGCATCTGAGGAAAGAGTGTGATTATGGAGAGTGTGTGTGGCTCTCCTCTGCTGAAAAGGTGTGTGGGGAGAAAACACCACATAAAGTCCCAGTAGGGTTTAGGAGGCCCCCCCGCCCACAAGCATATTATCCATCAATTACACATAACCGGGGCTTGACTGTGGAGGTGGAATGGCCCAGATGTGACCTGCGCCACCCTCGGTCTCACTCTTGGCCCTGGATTCTCTCTGCATCTCCCAGAACACCAAAGAAGCAGGTGGGCTTCAGACGGCCTGTTAACTTCTGGGACCGAGGCTGAAACGTGAAACCCGGTGGACTGGAAGCCAGGCGCCGCCGTGCTCAGCAGACATGCACGCTCAAGAGCTGATGCAAGCTGTGTATGTTATATCTGAGGGCTGTAGGGTGTAGCTGCCTCATATATGAACATACTGCAGTACATTATGTTGCAGCACTGAACAGCAGGAGGCAGCATATACCTATTTTTCTTTTTTTGCCAGGCAGCAGTGCAGATACAGTATTTCTTGCCTGTTATTGTGCACACAAGAGCAGAGGGTGGAGGGGAACCTTGAGAATAGTAACTCCTTTAAAACAGTGTCACACTCAGGCAACATTAACATCCCACTCTCTCTCTCTCTCTGCAGTCTGCACATGTCATTAGCAAAGCAGTATTTCCCCTGGGTGAGAGTTGCAGCTAGAGGAAAAAGAAAAGAACAGAGGGAAGCAACAACAGGAAGATAGTGAGCTGAAAAGACAGGGGAAATGAAAAAGTGATAGAGCAGGAAACGAGGGGAGCGACGGTGGCTCCGATGCGACGCTAAATAACCCGGGTGAAAAAGGATAATGGAGATAGATGGTCCTCTCCTTTCTCTGCTTTTACTCTCTTTTTACATAGACGAGTGAAGGTCGAGAGGGAATGGAGGCATTATGCAGCAGAGGAGGCAATTCATCAGCGCTGCTGGCGTGCTGTCTGATTAATAATCGAAACTCCAACACGCGCTCACAGCTTATGTCAGCTGTCACTCATGTTCTGATGGGGGAGTTATAATTTCCCCCTCAAGGCACCTGTCATTTGTGCTGAGCTCATGCTATCGCGTGCTCCTTGTGCAGCTGCAGCACCACTAATCCAGTTTGGAGTGGGACAGTGACACCGGGCGTCCAACATGTTTGTGTTTTTTACAAGTTGTCAGTCTTAGTTCAGTCTATCAGGTGCAGAAACCTTTATTGTATTTGGCTCAAACGACTCCACTCCATGCCTAGCGTTGCATGCACCGTCACCCGTGTGCAGTATTTAATTTCCATCTGGATGGATGTAATATTAGTGACACAACATCACATCAAGAGTGTTTCAACTTCCTGTTGACGCACCAGTTTTCAGGTGCAGCTCTGCAAGTATGCATTTGTGATTGGATGTTACGTGTAGCTTAGTATTGTGTTCTCTTTTTGCATCGTTTTTCATCATCTATAGTTTTTTTTTCTGTCTTGCCAGAGGAGCTACGGATGCAGATCGTCTACAGTGCATCAAGTTCCCTTTTAAATAAATAAATAAGAATGTATTGAGCTGCCTGACCACTAAAGTTTATGTCATGCATGGTAAGAAAATACTTAAAAATAATGTCAGGCTCAAGCGTAACCCTATGTATGCTGCATCTCTGTAAAACGATCCTTCATCCTCCGTCTGTCTGAAATGCTGAAGGTTTGCTGAGCAGGAAAAACTGCAGCATCTATTAGTGCTTGTGATCATGAAGGAACAAAACACATCCGTCAGTACAACTTCACCACTAAGTAAGCCTCAGCAGCAGCAGCACCGCAGATTTGAGTCATCTCTCCTCTAAGACACTCTCCGCTAATGTTGAGCATCATCAGCTTTTCTTTCTTTTTTTTTTTTCCCTGCTGCTCCGCTGCCTTGTGGACGCTTCTGTTTTCCCGTTTGTTTAAATTGTCTCGCTTCATTTAGCTCCTTAGTGGTTTTACCTGCAAAAAAACCCAAAACCTACACTCTCAGTAACAGTAATGGAAGCAGAGTGATCATGCCTCAGTGTTTGCACCTCTCCTTCCCTCGGCAGATGGCTCCACCGCAGGAATGGGCTCAGAATCGACAAGTAACAGCCCGGCAGCTTTCTTTTTGTCTTTCTTTCCGACTATCTCTTCCTTCTTTTTTTTTTTTTTTTCTCGATTCCCTCTTTTTTCCTGCAGTGTTTGCAGTTCTGGCCCTGGATGAGCCCTTCAGAGCCAGGAGCACAGGGTGGCAGCCAGGGAGAGTATTCTGTCCTCCCACCTGAGCATCAAAAGCCCTTTTGTGGGTGATGGAGGGAGGACAAGCCTGTCTCTCCCTCCCCCCTGTGCTGTCTCCTCCTCTGAAAGCTCAAGAAGGAATAGTTGGACGGAGAGAGCGACAGGGGGTACAAGAAGAAATAGGAGGAGGAAGTGTGTCCACAGAATGATAATGCAGGTTTTTTTTTTTTT
>NW_007579319.1:29761-155812 GCF_000690725.1 Stegastes partitus | reverse complement strand
CCCCCCCTTTTCCTTATCTGCTTGTCTGTATTCAGGGCAGCACGCTGGGCTTTGATAGGGAGAAGGAGGGAGTTAGGAGAGTCTTCTGGCTTCTTCTTCTTCTTCTTCTTGAAATGGAAGATAGTGCCATTATAAATCACAGATTAAATTAGATTAGATTTGATTAGATTACGTTTGATTAAATCATCCCTTTGGGGAAATCGGGTCATCGCTGCGTCAGATAGCAGCCCGAAGCACAACTAAAAAAACAAAAATAAAAGCATGCAAATGAAAAGAGTGCAAATGAAGGATTGTGAGCGTGAGATAACCTACGTCATTGTGGAACAAGGTTCAGCTCTGGTAACTGGTGCTCTATTGCTACTAAAACACCCAAATTAGCAAAACTCTGAGGATTTCATTTTGAATGTTTGTTTCTTGGTCATTAGACATTCTGGTTGCTGGTTTTTTGGCTTGTTTTTTTGCACTAAGACAGGGAAAGAGAGAGGGATACATCGGCTAGAACTACACTGGAGGCATAATGACCAAATGGCATGCATCTTAACCACCAGGCCACCAGGATGCTTCAGGCTTCTCATTTTAGCCGCTGCTGACAGCCGCTTTTGACGGCGAGAAGACAAAACGCCGCCAGCAGATTGTCTCAGCCGCAGCTGATTAATGATGATGCCTGAAGTAACTTGCCAAAAGGCCAAAATAAAACTTTTGGGTGTCGTCTGTTAGATGTGCTATCTAAAAACTGGTGTCTGTAGATTAGATTGTAGAAGCACCTCACTGCAACAGCGCTGTGCTGATGTTTTTACAGCTCGACAAAACCAACAGATCTTTGCTGTTGAGCTGATGCTGTCGATCCTGTTGTGTCAGTTCCTGTATTTGGAATCTCCCAGGTACGCACATGTCAATATTTTCATTTCATCAGCTTCATTATTTTGAATCAACACAGTGGAAGTGATGGAAAAGAAGTTGTGGTTGTTACTCTATGAGCCCGAGGCTGTTTTCATATTAATTTCACTACCTTTACTTTGAAAGCTTGTGTCTTGGTCATTATAAAGGTGCTGTGTCTTGTTTTTCTTTGATAACAGTCTAGACAATACAGATTTTCCTTCATTTGATGTGATAACACTTCCATATTTTTGATATTAGGCTTTATATCACAGGAAAAAATACTTTATATAATGAAATTATGTTTTTACATTTATCTCGCCTTAAAAGTTTGTCAGTAGAGATCTATTTTCATGATTATCTACAGGAGAGTCTGGAATCTGGCAGTATCATAACCATGATGGTGGAATACTGTATGACTTAGCAGTTTGAAAAAGTATTTGCTTGGTGCCTAATGAAAATAGCCTTTTCCTTAATTTGTGTCCAGACTCATCACCCCCCTGCTCTTTGTTTACACAGCCTGCAGTTCAGCAGAGTTCAACTGAAAAGTCTCTGAATTACTGCTCCTTCATTGCTGCTCTCCGTTGAGTCAATGAGTCAAACTGTTTATTTACTGGCAAATTCTTAAAATGGAGAGACTTTAAACTTTTATTTAAGCAAAAATTTCAATACCACATGTCAGGAATGAGTAGTTTAGGGACTGTTAGAAACCTCAAATCAGATGATTATTTCTGTTTTTACAGTTTTGGGCTCTAAAAATGCTGTCATTTGTGTTTTGTTTTTGTTTTAATATTATTATTTATTTATTTATTTATTTTTAATAAGTTGCCTTTCAAGCCCAGCAGCAGGTTTTGTGGTTCAGAGGGTTAATGTGTCCAATATTTACATATAAATCCACGTTAATGTCGTCTTCTCATCTCAAGCTCAGATCATTGCGAAAGCTTGTCAGCATTACTTATCCTATGTAATCTGTACAATTTGACGTTATGCAGCTAATACATAAATGGTTGACCACAGATCTCAGTTTAAGCTTTCGATTTTTTATCTTCAAATATGTGTAAATGTCGAAAGATGAATACGCGATTGAAACACAACCAGAATTCAACAGGTGGATCTGATGCTGTGTTCGCATTCAATGAAATGCTATTGAGCCCCAAACCTATTACATAGTGAGAAGGTCGCAGGTGTGAAAGTGTAACTGATGGACTGCGAGGCAGAAAGGTGATGAGAGCACAGCGCTGCCTTTCTGTGTGTGTCTGTATACCGAAGCCTCATATAGAAATGTAATCCTTCCTCGCTATCAGAAAGGGCTTAGTGTTGTGTGTATATGTACGCATGCACACACACACAGACACACAGACGCACACACACACACACGTAGCAGCAGATACACACTATAACGCATTGCATTTGTTCCTGGAGAAAATTGAGTCATCCTTATCCCACAGCAGGTGAAAAGCAATTTACACACACACACACACACACACACACACACACACACGGAGCATGTCCAGTAAGTTTCATGACATCATCCAAAGCAGGATGACATGTGAGGGTGAAATTATACCAACCTTCTCTCTCTGTGACCTCCCGTCTTTTTTCAGTCCTTTTATCGTCGGCCTTTTTGCTTTTTTTTTTTTTTTTTTTTTTCCATCTCCACCTCATCTCACTGCCTTTTACATTCCTTTTTTTCCCTGCTCTCTCTCTCGCTCTCTCTCTCTCTCTCTCTCTTGCTCTGTAGCCCCCTATCTCTTTTCTCTTACTCTCTGGTCTCTTATCTTTTAAGGGAGCTTTTTAAAACAACTCCCACACGCTTACTCTGATCTGTCTTACAAAAAGCGCAGAAGCAAAAGCAGCACACACACACATATGGACACACTGTTGGCAATTTGCTTCATGCATGTAATGAGGAGTCCAAGTCCTCAAACACAATAGAGCTTCCTTAGACATTCACACATACGTACATATACACACAGAGACCCACACTGGAGATGCATTTCGCTTTCAGAGAAACTTGCATAAGTAGTGACACCATCTCATATTCATAAACGTTGCGATAATAAACACACATACACACACACACACACAGAAGAACAGAGGCGAGGCAGCGTTATCAGACTGAAAGCCTGTCAACATGTTTTTCCACAAGCCCTTTTATTTGCTCTGCAGTCTATTTTTCTGCAGCATTTTATTGGATCTGAATGAGGAGACGCATTTTAAAACTCCCCGGCCAGAGTGTCAGAGGGAACCAAAGGGCAGCTAAAGCTGTCAAAACGTGGCGCAGCAGTCTGCTTGTTTTCATCATTCTTACATTGATCTTGGGACTTTTACACAGCCTCGGATAACATGTGACAGTCAAACATGTGGTTTCTTTTTTTATTTTTTTACATGTGCTGTCCAGCTGTTAAACAGCTATTAATATGTAACAGGCATGAAGTTTCAACTGTGGGGAATGACGGAAGACTCCATAAAGATAAATTTCCATTTTCAAATGTAAATAGTGTAAGAAGATTGATGTGTTATATTTAGACAGGAGCCATACTGTCAAAATAATAGATGTTACTGATTTTAAGACAGCCCGTCATTTTGAACACATGGTTTTACAATAAAATAAGAGAAGCAAAAAAAAAGAAAAAAAAGAAAAAGAATTAAAAGCAAATAGAATATTAGAATATTACCATCCCACTATCAGTATCAGTGGGCTGAAAAATGACTGATCAGACATTTCTTTATTCTGGCGAAGACAGTGGTTTTACTTAAATATACTTTCAGATCTTAAGACTTGATATTTTGATCACTTTACTGGCTTACTAAGGCTGTGCTCAGAAAAACAAAACCCACTCATTCATTTTAATAATATATACATTGCCATCTTGTCAGCTTGAGAAATAAAGAAAATCTCAAAATCACTTTCTTTTACATGATGCATTTAAAAATGTGCACAAAATGAATTTTAAAAAAAAGATCCAGTCTTTGATGTGCCCGAGAAGCCGTTAGTGACTCTGCGACAACCAACAGTGACATGACAAACATTCAGGAACTTTTCGACTGAGCTGCAGGCTGTGTTCCGATGGAGCACATAGGAGGCAAGTATGGAAACATTTAAGTGATAAAATATCTGTAATATGTACAGCCAGATTTTTTCCAGTGATGGTAACATCTGTGGACACTTGGGAAAAAAGTTGTACAAGTTGATTCAAAGAAATGTAACTCTTGCTGTTTTCTTTTAGTTTGTGATTTATGGCATTATAGCTTCTAGCCTTGATTGTTCTGTTTCCACTGAGGTGCAGGACTTTTCTGCAGTAAAAAAATTAACCCACAGTGAGTAAAAAAATGTGACAGGAGCAACAGAAAATGCAGAGTGTTAAACTATGCTTGGCAATATGTGCGATAAAATGATTGTTTCTGTAAAAAAAGAAAACCTGTAAAAACTCAAATCTCACGGCGTTATAAAACGTTGTGCAGCGTTTTGGTCTCATAAGGCTTCAAGCTTGATCTATTTGTTCAAACTTGACCAGTTCATTCTCCCACTGTTACCTGTAACATCACACCACCAGCACCACCACTGCAGACGTGTGTGTGTGTGTGTGTGTGTTTTTATGCACACAGCTCTGTTTGCAGAGTAAGTCTAGCAGACACTCTGTGGTCGGACGGATAAAACACACAATCGCAGCAATATTAGCATGAACAAAAATATGTTCAGGGTTAAGATTTTAAGCGAGCCAGTGTGTGTGCTCAGCAGCGAGCTGAATGAGGGAGGAGTTTCTGTTGACAGAGCTGCACAATGAAGGCGTTTCCCACCAGTGTGTGTATGTGTGTGTCCATTCATTGTGTCTGTGTGTGGGTCCGTGTGTGCATACAGACTGTTGCTGTCAGTTTGTGTTTACTTGCGTCTGTATTTTGTGTGTTTCTGTTTCTGTGCGCGGTTGTCTATGTTTGTTTTTCTGCCTTTTCATGTGTTTTTCTGTGTGAATGAGAGTGTGTGTCTGTCTGTGTGCGCTTCAGCCAGCCACACACACACAAACACACACCCGGTGCCTCTTCTTGTGAACTGGCCGAGCGTTGTGTAATCATTTATATAAAGAGGTATTAGTGTTTCCTCCTAAAAGGAACATAGGGAACATTGTGGCTCCGTTGGGTGACATTCCTCTCCTGCCTTGAGGACACGACGTCTATGGAAAGCTTGTTAAGCTGCTGGTTCCCAAAACTTGTTCACATCAAAGTTGCCCTCATCACTCTTTACACAACAAAGTGCAATTTCTGTGAGATTTTTTTCCGCTTGGATCCTTGTTTTTGCAGTGCGTCGGAGCGTTTAAAGGGAGAACTCATTAGATATTCTGTTTGTAGTAACTTGTACCTAATGACAGTGAAGTGAAGTAATGGCTTTTGAATTTCCTGCGCCCTCTTAAAGGGACAGTCCACCTCAGAATTAGCTTTACCTCCTGATTCAGTCAAAATTCATATCGCTACAATATAAAATGAGGGGGTTCGAGGTATTTCACTGCATGCTTTCTCTTATTGAAGAGAAAGAGGGTTTTTTTTTTTTTTTTTAAAGGCATAAAGTGATAATCTAATTTCTCTTGAACATCTTGTGCAGTAATCAAGCACTTGGCAGCTTCCCTTTTTTCCCCCAATAAGCAGACTGAGAAAGTTATTGTTTATTCTTCCAGGAGACATGCTCAGAAAAGATCACTTTTGTTCATTTTAAACAGCCAGATGACTCACTTTAGTGGCTCTAGGAATTAATGTTGATTAATGTTTTTATTTATTTTTTTATTTTTAAGTGGCTCCCCATTTAGTTGGTATTCTGTGCACACTATAAAAATACCCCATTAAAAAAAAACTATGAAAATCTGTCAGCAAAGGTGGTAGAAAAAACCCCAAAACAAAACAAAAAACAAAAGCGCTGGAATACTGTAATGTTCAAATACAGTGGCAACTGGTAATATTAAAAAATGTAAAATTAAAAATACACTTTATGGTGTTAATGTGTTGAAATGCATTACCATTTGAAAGTTTTGGCCTGTTTTTCTGTTTCTTTTATTCTTCCAGTTAGCATGTAAATCAATACAGTTTTTCTGTGATTTCACTAGCAGTTATCTAAAATTTTAAAATATTAATCATTAATATTATTAAAATACTAAAATAAAAGTATATTATTTAAAGAACTACAGTAAAAAGAGATTGTTTTTATAGCCTACATGGATGCTCGTGTGTATGTGCACAAGGTGGAATGCACGTTGTTTCAAGCTGTTCTGTTGGTCAGCAGTGTAGACGGTACAGTAAATGAGTGGAGCTGAAGCTAGCTATGCAAACATCTCTGGGTTCTTGAATATCGGAACTCACATGTCACACAAAGCAGCCACACCGTTACTTATGCATCAATTTAAGCTTAAATATACTTGAGACAGTAAGTTATAAAAAAACATTAATGTTGATATACAGCTGTCATGAATGGGAAAAGTAGCTATAGAGACCAGAACTGTTATTTATACCAGGTTGTAAACATGTTGAACTGTAAAGTTGGACTTTTTAACATGGAGCGCTATGGGAACTGACTCACTTTTGGAGCCAGCCTCAAGTGGCCATTTGAGGAACTGCAGTTTTTGGCATCTTCGTAATGGCTGTTAGTTTTCAGCAGTGGAGGCTCTGTCTGTAGTTATTGATGGTATTGTGCTAACAAATGTAGCATTGTGCTAGTAAAGATGGAAGAAGACCACAGGCACATAAAGGCTCATCTTACTAATGTAGGTTTCTAATTCTCAGCTGTGCCGATATCTGTAAAAGTAGAACACATTCATTGTGTTATGCTAAGAAATCAGCAAGCAGAAGTGCAAAGCTTGTTTGTGTTGACCTTTACTTCAGCAGATAAAGATAATATATATTGCCAGCTGCAAATTATCAGCTGTAGGGAATTAAATTGTGTGAGTAGCTCGACAAATGAAACTTGCTAATGTTAATATGCCCATTGAAAGCCTGTTCACATCAACCAGCTTTCATGTTCCCAACTAAAGACTGTTTATTAGTGGAAGGAATTCCTCTCCGTCTGTGTGTGATTTCAAGTGCACTGTGTGTTTTTGCAGTTCAACAACAGCCTCGGAAGCAAGCTTTAATTCAATCATCTCACTGATTTTCAGCGAATTAATTATTAACGAGAACGTGCGGTTTTTGGAATAAAGTGAGTGGTGAACGTGAGGTGTGCTGAGGTATGTAGGCTTGAACTCTTGGAATGTGTCAGATTCAGATTCATGCCTTTATTTCAAGTTGTAAACATTAATTATGCTCCGTGGAGTGTCTTTGTTGTCATCTCAACCCAATCACTAAATTGTGGTTAGTTTTTACTCTGGTTCCTTAGAAATGATGAAACCTTTATGTGTTAGATCCACAATGCAGATTTAACCAACAACCTCAGCGCAGGTGGACACACGGTGAGGAAGGCAAAGAAGTCAGAGCAGAGAGAAATGTACCACAGAACATGAGGAATCTCTTTGGTGTCTCCTGCCTGCTCTCTATTGGACTTTCTCTCCTCTTATTTGGAGTCTCTCGCTGCCTGTCTTTCACTCCTGAGCCTCTCAACTAACTGGGTGGAAAATATGAATGAAAACATTCCCCCGCCTTGTTTGCCCAAACTCTGCTCAGGGCACAAACACAGCCCATCCCTCTCTCCCTCTCTCTCTTCCTCCCTCTCTCTCCTTCTCTTACCCCACTGCCTACATTTCTTCTCCTCTTGTTATTACGGGCCTCGTCTCTTTTGTTTAACATTGTTTGCACATTTCTGAGGACGGGACTGAAAGGAGGGGGGGGGTTGGGGGGTAGTTTTGGTGTTTCTTTTTTTTTTTTTTTACTGTTTGTGTAGGAACTGTGGGAGTTTGCAGAGGGGAGAGGGAAGGCAAACAGGGCAACACACCAAGAGTGGTGTGTGTGTGTGTGTGTGTGTGTGTGTGTGCGCCTTTGTGTGTTTGTATCTATTTAGGAGTGTGTGTGGTCACATGCATGCGTTTGTGTGCGCGTGCTCTTGAGAGCTGAAGTTTTGACTGTGTGTGCATGAGTGTGTGTCTCTGCAGTATCTGTATGTGTGTGTGTGTGTGTGTGTGTGCGCGCAGTAGCCTGCAGTGCTTTAGAGTAGTGGTGTTAATAAGCCTGAGTCATATCCATGACAACGGGCAGACCGCACTGGTATCTGAACCGCAGAACAAAATGGCAGCTCACTGTAAAACACATTCTGACACCGGCTTCCTGTGTACAAAGAGTCCCTGAAAAACAATCCTCTCAGCCACACGAGTTAAGAGGAGTTAAGGGGTGAACTTTGACCTAAAATGTAAACTATATGACAAAACATCTTCATCTGAGGTCAGATTTTTTAAACAGTCTCAAGAGAAGTAAGATTCATCTCCAGAAAGTGTTCCCCTAAACATAAAATCCTCTTAATTCTCCCCAAATTGCACTAGCAGATTTGAAAGGCATGTCATCTTTAAAAAATTGCCAAAACGCAACCATTTATCCAAGCCGGGAACTGCAAAAACAGAGAAAATATTTGGATTTCCAACTTTCCAAAAGCCTTTGAACTGTGACATGCTGTTCTGTTAAAATACTCAACCAAATCTCAACTTAAAACCAAAATGCTGTATTCTGCATGTCTCATTTAAAAATTCACCAAAAATAAACTGTTCACTCTACCCTGATTTTCTAAAAAACAAAAAATTCTGTTCTCCTTGGCCCAAACGTGAAGCCATTAATGAGTAAGTTGCAACCAACGGCCACATGATAAAAACTCATGGACTTATCAGGACAGAACTGCAGGTTTTATTTAAACAGAGCAGAAAGATGAAAACTATGCAAACAAATGATAAATCTAAGTCATGTTTCTCCCAGTATTGTAACACCTGTTAGCCATTTTGCATGTCTTAATACCATGTTTTTTTTTAACCTGTGTAATATAAATAATCTAAGAACTTCAACTTTCCTTTTTTCCTTTCTTATGATTTATAGTATTACAACTGTGTGGTACAACACAAAGAACATCGAGCTTCTACTTGGGCTTCAGAGTGTTAAAGAATAAACTTTGACATTAAAGGTAAACTTTATACAAAAAAATCTACGTCTGCATGTTTTTTAAACAGTTTTCCAAGCAGCAACATCCAAATGAGACTTTTAAATTGGCATGAAAAGCTGTTCCCCTGAACCTAAAATATTCAGTGACTTCTATCTGTAGCTCCACAGTCTAAAAGCACTTTACAGTGTTTTTAACATTCTTTTATAACTTGGCGTGTGGCTTCAGCTGCGTGGTAAACTGGCTAAAGCAGCTATAATCGATATTTTTATGATAGCAAATGACAATGTGTAAACTGTGTAACAGCAAAGGTCGCCTGTAGTGATGAACCTACACAGAATTATCCGCTGAATGTGCAGCTCCCCTGGGCTTAATGGAGCTTTACAGCGAGTTTTCTCAGTGACTTTAGTTGTCCATCCACAGACTTTAGCCTTTTGGTTCACTCGCTCTGCTCTCAAAGCATCATTTTCTGCCACAGCAGGCAGCTGTTTTCAGTGAAAAAACCCCTCTAAAATCCCACTGTACATTATCTGCTCAGCACATGAGAGCAGACAGACACAGTTGTAGGTGAACATGAAGTCAGATGTTTCCATCGAGAGTTGGTGGTGAATAAAAACAGGCTTAGTGAGACTTGCATTCCCCAGTTTGCAAAAAAAAAAGGAAACCCAACTCCAATTAAATGATAATGTCAGTGGTTTTTCTTTGTGGCTTCTGAGTGTAAAAAAAAAAGCAACAGCTTACTGTAAACGTGGTTCTGGTGCTCCCAAATACCCCGAAATACAAAATAAACCTAAAATATTTGTGTGTCTTTAATTTATATTTACATAAAACCATTTTTATTTGTTTGCATGTTTTAAATTTCACTATAAGAGAGAGCAACTCTGTTTCCTCCTGGTCACAAAACACATAAACTTGCAAGTAGTTGGCATGATCTTTTTATTATTACTATATATATATTTATATTTTTTTAATTCATCAGAACAAATGTCTTTCAACAGTATCACTCTGTTATTGTGATGGTTGTCTTCATGTCGGTCATGTTTGGTCAGCTACACTCAGCGACTCAGTTTTAGACAATGATGGCAGCAGCAAAGTCTGATTTTATTCTTGGTGTAAAAGCTTCCAAAGACTTCAAAAGTCTGAGAACTTCATATAATCACAGAACAAAAAGGCGGTTTATACGCTGTTCAGCAGCACAATGCACAAGTACCTGAAGAGAAGGAGCAGAGAGAATTTACATCTGTTTGCCTTACATACACTGTGTTTTACTTCACTTTACATACAACAACTATGAAAAAGTGACTGAAATGTGTCTTAAGTGTCAAGCAGAAGTCACTTTCAAGTTGCTGCACTGCATTGCAAAAATTTAGATTTTCTAACTGCAGTGTTGTCCAACAAGCTCATCGTCTACTCGAGTTAAAGACAACAGCTGTGCTAAAAGCTCAGCTACATTGACAAACAAACTGAAAAAACAACACAGTAACAATCTGTGCTTGTACAATATCCACCGAGTCCATGTTTCACTTAGTTTGTTTTTGATTATTTTTATTAGATTATTATTACTATTATTAGATTTTTGTGTGTGTTAAGGTGTTTGAGGGGTTGAGTTGCACTGCTGAGTCATCTTTTTAATCTATTTTTTATCATGTTGGCGTTTCACTTTCACTTTTCACTTATGTCACTAATACTATATTTTAAAATATTTTTTCAATAATATGTAAAAATTTGCTTACGTTTTGCATTCTGCGGTATTATACAATGACCCAAAACCTGAAAATAAGTTCGCCTTATTTTAATAATATTATAATAATTTCAATATATATTTTCACAAATATGTAAAGACTTATTGAAATTTTATTTTAAGAAGACATAAAATAAAATCCTTAAAATAAATACTAATTTTAACTTTTGGAGGAAGAAGATTAGTCAATGAAATAGTTCTATTGTTGTGGGGGAAAAAAGTTTTTAGTGTCCCTCCTACAATAAAATAGATAGAAATCACAATTTACAACAATGATGGAGAAAATGGCCAAATCATAAAGAATCAATATATTTTTATTCACTGATATTCGGTGCAGTCCTAACAGGCAAAGTTGTTGCTGATTGCAGGTGTGATATTTTTGGTGGTGATGGACAGATATTTTAAAACTAGTTGTTAGGAGTTGGAGAAAAAGAGAGAGAGAGGGGAGAAGAGAGTGACAGTGACATAAAAAGAGAGAGAGAAAGGGGGAAAGAGAGACTATAATGAAGCCACATTTTACATTCATGAGCTCCTACTTAAAATGGTAATTCTCTGTATTCTCATTTTTAAAAATGTTCTCTCCATCTTTGGTGCTCAGCGCTCATTATGGCGGTGTTTCTACACTGCACCTTCCAGAGATCAACTGTCAGTCACACAGTGTGGGCAGCTCCGTAACATCCTCTCCTTGGTATTTCTGTTGAAAAAATAAAGTTTTTCCTCCCTTTTAATCCCTCAAGCTAACTTATTTCTGCTGCAAGACAAAACGTGGACATTTCTATATTTCCGTTATTAACATTTACAGCGCATTGTGCCTTCTTCTGCTGCTTGTTGCTATGATTATTTTATCCCACAGTGGCCGTTAATGTTTCACCTAATGGGGATCATCTGATCTGGTTTGATAACAGTTTTATGGAGCATCTGTGAAGTTGAAAAGGGTTTTAGAAGCGATGCAAGAATCATGCAGTGAGATAGTCATGCTCTAAAGATTATCAGGTGATTATCTTGTAAGACTGAAGCCTGCTTTACATGATTTGTGTTTTGTGCACTGGCTGATTGCTCTGAAAGCAACACAGGGGTGAGTCATCTTGGAAAGGTCACTGTGCAAATGATGTTTGTGTGTTTGGGGCCGATGATTGATTTCATTGACATGAATATGACATGAAGATGACTCACTGCTCCCGAGGATCACTGTACAACAATTTCCAATGTGTGTGTGTTTGAGATGCACTTACATTATTTATTTCACATAAATATAACAAAGATGACTCTCTGTGCTGAGGGATTACTGTGTGTGTGTGTGTGTGTGTGTGTGTGTGTGTGTGTGTGTGTGTGTGTTTGGTATAAATATGAAATGAGGATGACTCACTTCTCCTCAGCAGCACTGTAACAATCCAGGAAGAGGTGTGTGATTTATTAACATGTGTCTGGTTCTGTCGGTCCAGTTCCTCCCGCTCTACTGTGTTTGGATGCATCTGTATTGATGACATATTGATGATTTGGGATGAGATCGGTTTCTTCCTCAGCATTCCCACTTCAGTGTCCAGAGACTGAATAAGTTCCATATTCACTCAGGAGGGGTGAACAATTTCTGATTAACCCAAAAATTCATGCTTGGGCTGTCAGATTACAGCTGCTTTACTCAGTATTGTTATATAAACAGTTGATTACATGACTGCTTGTAAGTGGAAGAGGTTACTTGTAATGAGAATAGTCAGCTGTCATTGCAGTTCAGCTCGGCTCTACTGCGTTCGTAGCCGATTTGTGGCAGCAGGCAGCTAAGAGAAAGCTACAAAATAACAGTTTGCAGGTAGTTTGCAAACATATGAGAGGATTTAGCTGCTGAAAAGTGAGACATTTCCTTCAGAAATTGATGAAGGAGCTAAAAGGAGAAAGAATATTGGGCTCAGATTCATGTCGTGGGGACAAACATGACTAAGGGCTTCTGTGGATCCATGTCCGCTCAATGTGTAAATCAGCTGCTGTTTGCTAAAAAGCTTTGCCTTTAGGGCTGAAGTAAACCAAAAAATCTTGTTTGACTGAAGTCGTGCCGACTCTTTAACTGATCGATTTGGGGAATAAAATCTGCACAGTATCTCTAAATGAACTAAATCAGCAACCGTGCGAAGAGTGAACTCTGCTGACTTATTTGCTTAAATGTGTTATAAAGGAAAATTACAAATGCTAATCGACCAGCATGCAACTTCCCATATTCCTATGATGTCTAAAAACAAAACTATATCAACTTATGATCCAAACACAGGAACTATACAGGAAGATAATGCAGATAAGTTCAGCATTTTCAGAGGATCTGCCGTGTTAGTTGTTGAGCTGTGATGTACAAAAACGCAGTTTGCAAAGTTTGCATTCAACAAAGTGCAGCCACACGGCATCTTCTTTGACATGGTGTCAGTTAGTTTAGAGGCCAACAATAAATCAGTTGGACTGATTAGTGCAGAAGTGGGTGAGTTCAGAGTTGTGAAAATGTTCACGGAAGGTGCTCACAGTTAGTCTGTTTCACCCACCGCCAAAAATAATGTATTAATCCTGAACGGCTGCTGATGTAGTGCTTCTCTCCTTATGAATATAACACCAACGATCGTCCTTCTAGTTAGAAAATTTTATGGGATTAGAGCCCCTGACCAAACAGCCAGTCTGTGGCACTATTTGCCATATCAGTTTACTGGGTGATAAAATGTTTAGTGTTGTGCTTGCAGCTTGTTTTCTCTGCAACCCAGTAGTCAGAAACATTGCAGAATTCATCACAGGGGAAGACATACAGCCCTGGTCTGGTTACAAATGCTGTGGCCAGACATTTTTGTCAGGAAGTTAACCCTGGTTTTTTATACACACACCCACCCACAGTGCACAGCGCTGCCCCTGGATGCTGGGGAGGGTAACCCCACGCTGGTTGGACGCTGACCTGATTGTCCTGCTCCAGTCTGCATGCAGATATGGGACAGTGTTTTAGAGTAGGGGGATTTGTAGGGGTTGGCCAAGGACAAGGGGGCTGTTGGCACAACACACCATCTCTCTCTCTCTCTTTCTCTCATTCTCTCTCTCACACACACACACAAAAACACACACAGAGTCTGGTGTGAAAACCAGGGGAAGAAAGAGGCGGATTACAGGGAAGAAAAGGGAATAGCCGGTTTTCTCAGCCGTACTGTGACAGTGAGGTATTTCAAGAATGAGAGATTATTTCACAGACCCGGTGTGTACGCACAGGGAGGGGATTGTTTGCATCTAACAAGAATGGCATGTCTGGACAAGTGGTTTAATCTTGTAGTCAGATTAACACCCTTATCAAGTTTTTTGGGACATACCGATCTGTTACAGGTTTTTATTGCGGTTTTAATTTATTTTGTCAGACTTTCCAGAGAGTAAAAGAAACGTCTTTGTTAGCAGCTTTAGCGCTCACTTAATACGTTTAAATTAACATTTTATTGCACTGGGCGTACTTGGAAAAAAAAGAACGTGCAGAGCTCATCAAAAGAATTTTAAATCTTAGTGTCAAATTAACTGAACTTGACACCAAAATTAAATCAATGAAAACTGGAGCAAAAGCTTCCTTCCATCGCTCCTTCTTTCTCTTCTTCCCTTTTTATGTTCCAGCTCATCTTACCACCTCCTTACCCAGATATATTACAGCTTTTTTCTTCTTTTCCTGCTGTTTTTCCACTTTCTCACCATACCTCCGTAGTGTTCTTCCTCTTTTGCTGGTTTTCTTTATTGATCTGGATCACATTATCATTCTTTTTTCCTCTGGTAGTCATTCGTTGCACTTACGGCTGATTAATTCTTCCAACATTGAGAAAGTGTGGCTTTCACTTTGCTATTAACCACTCTAGCTGTTTAACCCTCTGATCGCCAAGCAGTTTCTGGACATTTCACACTTTTCCTTTTGCATTTTTAATCACTGTGGGTTTATTCACGATCATGTGAAATCTTGCACCTTTATGGAAACAGCACAACCATGGAAGTAGGCTGAACTCAAAAAGCGCTTCGTTCAGTATGTATTAGTAAGTAAGTAAGTAGATTAGTATTTTTTTTTTTAGATTTGATTTTTAAAAATGTAAACACCTGGAATCAGTGTATATAGCTTTTTCCAGGTGCCTACATTTGTTCCCAATAGTGGGGCAAAAATGTTGTCTGTATGCACTATAGATAATCTTATTGCTTTTGTTTTTAATTTGTTTCAGTACTTGTCTAGTGTCTGCTCTGTGTATACACGGCCTGCAGTTCAGCCTGGTTCAACTGAAAATACCAGAATTTTTGTCACATGAGAGTTGATCAGAGCTGAGCCACTAAGGACTTCACAGGTGTACGAAGGAGGACAGATTTTTTTTTCCCCCCCAGAATCTGGCTAAAGCAGATAAATGTTGGCGCTTTTTTTAATTAAAAAAAAACCCCAAACAGACATAGAAAAATGTGATTATGGTGAAATATGGCAGCTTGTCTTTGGTTAGTTTGTCAGACAGAACTATATGTTAGACATGATTAGTTTACATACTGTCAGAAAGATGAAAATCCAACAGTTCTTTCTGATTTTACACTTCCTGTCAGTGATAACAGGTATAATTTTTTTTTCAAAGAAACCATTTCTTTTAAACCTGCCTAAGGGTTTTGGAATTTATAGGTTGAATACAAACTTTAACTACAACTCAGTATAACATGTCCAACTAGTGATCATCAACCTGCAGTGTAGCAGCGAATTACACTCTCACACAGCACTGCTTGATTGTGCCTGATTGGATTCTCTATTACTACATTTACCAACTGATAAAAACTCCTCTGCGTTTCTTGATGCTCTGTGATTTATAGTCAGTCACTTTCTCTGCTGATTCTGACAGATCATCTCATTTTGTGAACAGTGCAGTTAAATGCTGTTTGCCATGTAATTTAACACAACTTCTAAATCTCCCTGAATCTCATTCTGTGTCACCAAAAATGTAATAATTTCTCTTTGTTTTCTTCTCACTGTAAAATGCAGACGGAAATCCCGAATCGGGAAGCACTGGGATTTTAATTGTAGCTCGCGTTATTAGCAAAGCTGCCTTTGCGTGTTTTGAAGAGGTGAAAGTTTTTGTCAATTCTGTCTGCTGAAATGATGAGTAGTGCTGGCAAATCTAATCAGCTGTAGCCAATTAAGAGTTATTGTTAAAAAAGAAGAAGAAATTCTCTATTTTAGATAGGTAGTATAGAGTACAAAGGAAATCTCGCTGACAGATCATATCATATACTTTTTCTTTCTTCCTTTCTTTCATTCTACATTCCCTCATCTTCTACTTTCCTCTTTCAATCTTTAATCCCTCTTTTTCTACTCGACTCACTCGTCGTACTTTCTATCTGTCCTTCTTTCTCTCTGTGATCCTTCCCTCCTCCGTTTTTTTTCTTCTTCCGTTTTTCTGTTTAGCCTCATATATGTTTCCAGCCTTGTTCAGAAGCGCTTCCTGCTCTTCATGAGCGATCTGTCAGGAGTTGATGTGTGTTTAAACTAGACGTGTCCTGTGTGGGCAGAGAGTCAGACTGAGAACTGAGCTCAGCCGCTGTCACTCTGCCCACACTGGAAATGTCTTATGTAAACACCATCCACTTCATCCCTCCTTGAGAAAAGATTATTATTGACATTTTATGAAAAGGAGGGAAGTGAGATTTACACAGTGGTGAGAAACATATGGGCGCAGGGAGAGAGAAGAAGGCTAGACTGACTTTTTTTGGACCTTTTTTTTTTTATTATTATCTATCAGGCGTCTTCAAATCAAGCCGTATAGTTTCCACTGTGTTCCTTTTGGCTCACAGTTTCACTCAGTTGCCACTTCAGTATGTTAAACCAGGGCAGTCTAACACGGCAGTCCTGTAATGACTCCCACCTGCCTGAAGGTTATAATTTAAAGTGTTGATTCAACTTGATGGTCACTCTTGAGGCTGCTGCTGCTGCCGTTGGATTGTATTGTGTGATACTGAGAGGTGTCATCTACTGTCTAGACTTCATGGGTATGAACGGGGAGGTCAAAATATTAGGGTTTGGTGCCAGACTTGCCACTGTTAAGGGTACCGACCGAACTACATCAGTATTATTGAATCCCTTTTGCATTAAATCAATTGGTACCAAACTTTTTGGAGCTCAACCAGCCATCCTCTCTGTGCAAACTTAATCGAAGCATCTGCAGAAGGAAGGATTGTTGTTGGTTTTTCCTCTCAGAGAAGAGTTTATGAATGGTTACTAGCTGAATAGGATCACCTCTTCAAAATTTTTAGTCTAGCAATGTTTTTAAAAGACTCTTAAAAGAAGTTATTCGCAACAATGAAAGGAGTCTGGTGTTACCTTTCTAGATCCACAGCTCCTAACTGTGATGGAGAACATCCACCGTCTTTATTCAAACATGACTCATAGTGCTAACTAGTCTTTGCTGTCTGGACCAGCAAACATGAAACACAACATCTGGATAACTGATATATATGTGCTGGTAACGTTACTTCTCACACACTTGCAACAAAAGCAGTGCTGCTCATTTATTGGGCTTTCAAAGTTTATATTTAAAAGAATATGAAATGTGGTGAGGGGTGTTTAATTTTTAGGGCCGCTTTCTGCACCATTTCATCATAAAGTGTGACAAATGTAAAAGGATGTTCCACCCTAACCTGAGCAGCACTCCTGAACGGTCCACTTTCAACCTTCAGTCTAAACTAGTCAGGGTCTGTATGTCTAAATCTGGCTGAAAATCAGGTCCCAGCTTGTGGTCCATTGTTGGCGAGATGTGGCTAAATGTGCCAGTTCTCAACCAAAATGGAGCGAAATCCATATACACAAAGCCAAACCTGGCAACCGTCACTGTGCCAGAGCAGTTACTCGGCTGGAAGCGGCCCAAGAGTGCTGGTTATGTGGGAAAGGCCCACTGTACCTACGTCACAACCAGATGACTAAAGTACGAAGCACTTTGCAATTAAAATGTTTGCAGTGAAGCACTTTATTTAGTGAAGGAGTGCTGCGCTAAAACAAATACATACCAGAGCTAAAACTGAGAGCTGTGGACTTATTTCTTACAGCTGAAATTATGCTTTTGTTATTAGAGAAACAATATAGTACCCAAAAAAGATACCATTTGCTATCACATTCCATGCACTGGTATCAGTTTAAATGTGAGCGGTTCAAAACCCTACAAAATATCAGAATTTTCATTATTGTTAATATTGACTTTATTATCAGCATATTGCAACAAATGTAGAAAATAAGGACTACAAGCTGTCTCACTAAACTGTGTGTGATCATATTCCATATGTGCCTCAGTGTAGTTATTTCGTACAGGCCATTTGTTTGACATAATATTACATTTACATACTCATCCTGCTGTTTCTGGGAACAGAACGCCAACGCTGTAGATGATAAACTCAATAATGAAGCTTCTGCTGAGTTAAAATAAACTGGGCTAGTTCATCTGCTTGTACTTTTAGTACCATATATTACTTTGTAAGATATAATAGGACACATAATACGAGTGACCTGCCCCAGTTTTTGCATGAGAAAGTGAAATGAGATCCTGCGTGGACACATGATGATTTTCCTGGTAAGTCAGCCAAAAACTTGGTATGTTCCACTGAGGCAAATGCAGAAGAATTATTTGCATCAGTTATTTGACTCTTTTTTTTCTATCTTTCACGCACACACAAACGTATAAATCTCCCGTCCTCCCTGTCCAAGCTCGTATAACGTCCTATTCAGCAGTGTTACGCCACAAGATATACTTTTACCGTTCCCACTCCTCCGCTCCCCAGAGGCGCATCCCGCGAAGCAAACCAGCGACGCTCCTGCTCAGGGGCTCCGAGCTCCAGAGAGACCCAGGATGGAGGGGAGGTGTTTGGTTTTCATTGTTTTAAGAATCAGAGCCCCACAGTGTGTAGTTCCTCCTGAATATTTCATGGCGCACACACATTAAGATCAAAGCAAAATCAGCTGTCGTATTGTTATGACTCCAAGGAGGGAACATCTAAATATTCGCCCTCTGCTGCTCTTCTCATTAGAGGCCCTCAAGTGTAAACACAAGTGATTTTCAAGAGTTCTTTTTTTATAATTATTATTTTTAGCTGTTCTATTAAAGGGTTAAAAATGGAAAAGAAAAAAAAAAAAACAGAGAATCTCAAGCTCTGTCTGCAATAACGATTTGACCCGTTTTTGGTTAAAAGATATTTACCGATTTATGGTTGTATTTGCCTGGTTTAGGTCTTGTTTTATTGATATCGTTTCCCCAGACATTTTATGTTTTCTGTCTTTGAATAAAACATTAACCCTTTGAACCCTAACACATTTCTGATTTGTCACATTTTTACTCACTGGGGGGTAATTTTTCACTGCAATATGAAGTCCTACATACATACATATTACTAGAAAAAATAAAAACAATGACTCCAGTGTAAACACAGCCTGCAGTTCAACCCAGTTCAGCCAAAAAAGTCTCTGAGTCTTTGTCACATGACTGATTGCAGGGAAGAGTGCAGATTTTTTTTAATTTTTAATTTTTTTTTTAACAGATTCTAATTAGATCAATGACTTTATTTTTTTTGGCACATCTTTAAATGACACACATTGAACATTGATTTTGATGAAATATCCTGATTTTTAGCCAGGTAATTTTCCTGACTGAAAGGCAAATCACAATAATTGGTTTGAGGGGCATCAGAAAGTTCAAATTTTGATGTTTTTTTTCTATTTTCACAGTTTCTGGCTCTGATAGATGCTAGAATTTTGGCTGCTTTTTGTTAACAATACATGTTTTTGAAACTGGCTGGTGGTTTTCAAACAGTAGCAATCTACTGTTCACATTACAATGTACCCTACCAGGAAATGGGAGAACTGGGTCAGGAGGAGCACAGCTATTTTCAGCAGAACTGAAAGAAAACAGATGAGAAACGATCTTAATGGATGTAAAAACACAAGGGGAAAAATGACAGAAATATGTTCAGGACTTTATGCTTCTATTTCTGATAATGCCATGAATATATTACAATATTTCTTAAGAATGGAGAATCAAAAACACAAAAGCTTGACAGTGTTCTTTAAATTGACACATTTAAAATCTAATAAAAACATTTTTCTGCAAAAATTGAAAATCATTTCCCAGCCTCTGCGGAGAAGAGTGAGAAGCGAAACACCCTGTTTTGTAAAAACCGTGCACAAGAAGTACTATTTTCAGTGTTTACTAGCACACTTCAAAGCAGAATCACTCTTGTGCAACTTTAAGATGAGCCACAGTCTCTTGGCTCATATAAGCTTCTCACGCTTGCCTTTAATACAATAAAATGACAGAAAATCTATTTACAGCTTTACTGAGAGCTATAATTGTGTTCAGTGTTGACAGATGACTGTGCACTTTATCTCCACCTTTGTTGCCATGATAAAACGTGGACAATGGGAGACCTTGTGCACACACTTTTGTTTACCGACATTATGTAACGCAGCGAGTGTGTGCAGTTGCTGTACATGTGATTGAGGGATACGTGATACTTATCGGTGAAGGAACACTTTGTACTCTGACCCCCATCGGCTTTCTTCCTGTTAGATTGGATGACTTGACGTTATTATGAAGCAGTGCTTTCCTTTCATGTCCGACCTTATGCTTTCCGTCATCCAGGCTCAACTGCAGTATTACCAGAGTGTAAAAAAGTCATACTGAGTGGAAAATAGTGCTAGATTTACAAAACATGAGCTCATATTTCTTCAGAAACCCTGGGAATGTCTGTTCCAGCTGTTCTGAACTGTTATGCATAAGACAGAACGAGATCTAGTTCCATGCAGGTAGCAGCTGGGTGACTTCAGGTGTTGCATCCACTTTCAGTTTTGCTCTGATTTTACTTTCAGCTTCGGTATTATTGGTGTCAAAAATGTGGAATGTTCTTCTCTTATCTGTACTCATTCCCTTTTCCTTTTCGCTTTGTGCTAGAAGCCAAACAAACACCATCCGAGTCATAAAAACAAAATGTAATAAAGAGCATATTAGAATAAACAACACGAACAATATCATAAAAACCCAACAGCACTGCTGATAGCATCTCAGTGTATTACAATACTGACTGGTTATCACATTATGGACTGAATATTCAGTTTTTGCCTGGCTATACTGAATATTTCTGTCGCTACCAAGAAACTCGATGAAAAGACGAAAACCAAATCAATTGATCCCATTGACCAGTATTGTCCATATTGACAAAACCTGATAAAGGACATGAGGTTTAATACTCATAAGGTCCAGAAATGTGTATTAATTCTCCAGTTTCTGGGCGTTTTCTGATCCTGTCTTATTTTTACTCACTGTGATCTCATTTTTTGCTGCAATATAAAGTTCTGCAGCTCTGTTGAAACAGCACAACCATGGCCAGAAGTAGAATGAACTCCAAAATTAAAGGGACTTTGCTTAAATACCACAACTTTAGGCTTCAATTTAGTAGATTTTTTCGACAGACGGCACACCGTGATGAAGGAGGAATTTGAAATTCCAATGTTTCACTCCATATTTCTATTTATAGTTTTATAGTTTTAACCTCAAAAGATCCAAAGTCTTGTTTCATATGCATTTTTTAATAAAAAATTAAAAAATATAAAGAACTATATATGTAAAATAAAAAAGCAATAATAAAATAATCATTAAAATAATAATGATAATAATAAATTAACTACTGTGGTAATATAACCCAAAATGTGATGTACACGCATGTGGGTCTTAAGAGGTTTTAAGCTCTGATAAATGATGTAATTTGGCAATTAAAAAAAAAAATTACATGTTTTTCAAATCCTCTGGCTTTGGGGTTCAGAGGGTTAATATGGAGGTGAAATAACCCCCAACATACATTCTGTTTACTTCTGCTTAAGTGGTCTTTCCCTCCGAAAAAACTACAGCTGTTTTAGGAAAGTATTTTAATAAAAGAAACAACACTCTGTGTGTTTGAGTAGTTTTTAAATCTCCGTGTCTTAAGACTGAACCAGAAGGGAACAGGGAGGAGTTTTTTCTTTTTTCTTTTTCATGGGATTTGTTGCAAAGAACAAAATCTATCCAGTAATACCAGCGTTATCCTTTAATAATGCAGCGCCACCACCCACTAATGTAATAAGACACTTGTTGCTTTTAAAGTTACATAACTGACACAGCCGGCCCAGTGTCCCCAGTATGAAACCGATTCTCCCTCTACATGTGTGCGTCTCTTCTCTCTCCTTTCTCTGTTGCCACTTGGCTGCCCAGGCTGGTTTGTCTGGTATCAGATATCAGCCCGATGCTGGGCCAAAACAGGGTTCAATTTTCTGGCCCTTTGTCCTCACATAAATACATTAGAAATTTAAATTCATTAATGATTTCGCAGTTGCACACTGACCCTGCACTTGCGCTTTAAATTGGCCATTTGGAGAAATGGATCAGATCTGTGCTGCTGTGTCAATTTGAATTTCGCCTACGGGTGATCAGTAAAGGTACAGCTTATCTATCTAACAGGTAGATCTTTTGTTGTACATTTCTCTGTAATTATACCCATTAACATGTTTATTTTGTGCTACAATATCCTCCATATTGGTATAACTTTCATTTCACTGCTTATTTTTACTATAGTATATTTGTGTATTCGACACTTTAAAGGTGCATTTTTCACTTTTTTTCATTTTCTTTTAGTATATTTTACACTTTATTCTGCATTTTGTACTTTTATATGTTTTCTTATTTCTTGCTTTTGCTTTATTTCTGCTTATTTATTCACATTTGTGGTGGTGGTGGTCACTTCTCTCTTTGTGCTCGCTACTATAACAAGAGAATTGTCCTCTCGGGGATCAGTTAAGTATTCCTATTGTATTCTGTTCTATTCTTTTATTCCTCCTACAATTGTGGCAAAATTATGCAAGCTGATGTGTTATCTATAATTCATCGCCTGTTTTATTACGAGGTCTTTAATTGATCATTTATGATATTTTCCATTTCGTGTGTAACTGCGCCGGCAACACGCTGCTCAGTGAAGCCGCCGAATCAAACTGTGGCAGCTGCTTTTGCGATGATGACGGCAGCCGCGGTGGTGATAATGGGGAGGATAATGATAAGGATGAGGATGCTTGATGTGAGGGTGACGGCAGTGACGGAGGATGATGATAATAAGTAAGCGGTGCCATGATGAGCCGCTGAAGACGGGGGCTGAGCGGAGATCTGAGGGCTGCTGTTTGCTGCTGTGATCAGTTTGGCTTTTTAACACAAAGGTCCTACCAGGCGAACGTGTAGTAGCAGGGGTTTGTGTTGCTGTGCAAAACACAGAGAAGCTAAGTGCAGTGTTTTGTCTTTTCTCTGATTAGTCTGGTGGTGTGTCTCCCTGCGTGATGCCCTGTCTTATTTAGTGTATTTTCTGTGTGTCTGTTAGCTCCTACAGTGTCCAGATGTGTTATGTGGGCCTGTGTGTGTGTGTGTGTTTGGCTCTTTATTGGTTCCCAGTGGGTTGAGCAGAGTTCCTGACCCCATTTCCTGATGTTGTTGACAGAGAGACATTCGGGGGCCCGAGGCTCCAGAGATTAGACACTGCCTGGAGGAGCTTCCTGTCATTGCTGCCTACAACCACTTGATTTGTCATTGTTTCGTTTTTTTTCTCCTCCGTCATCCGTCAAACTCTACTCCAGTCTTTCTGGACAATGAGGTCAGGACCTGTCTGTAAGGGAGAACCCCCAGACATGAGAAGGACTTCCCAGTAATTCCTGTTGTCATAAGGAGTGCAGTGTGTCACGCAGCACTTGCTGTTTTTAAAAAAAGAATGTCCCCATAGATTTGTACGTACATGCAGCTTTGGGGGATAGCGTCGCTCAGACTGGTAATCATTAAGGACTTCAAAGTGACTGTAAACACTGAAAGAAAGACGGAGATGTGTATGGGGAGCAGATGTGAAAATCGGATATTAATTGTGGTAATTAATCAGTCTAATTCTGTGTGACAACCAGAGTTTAACATGTGACAGTGGTTTCATATCAAACAGTCCAACAGGGGTTGAGTTTAGGTCATAACAAAGCAATGAGCATTAGAGCTGCAACGGCTAACTGATTAGTTGTCAGCTGTTGAATTCATTTTTGATAATCGATTTGAAAAAATGCTTCTTAAATGTCTTTCTTTCCTCCTCTGTGACAGTAAACTGAGTATATTTTAGTAGTGGACAAAACAAGGTATTTTAGGATGTCACATTTAGCTTTGCAGACCAAATAATTAATTGAGAAAATAATTGACGGATGAATCAACTGTGGAAAAAAAGTCATTTGTTGCAGCCCTGATGTGCATCACATCCCAGTTCTCCGTTCATGTTGTCATGTTCTTCCACTAAATTCCCTCTGAGAAATTCTATAATTTCATTTTATTTACAGTATGCGCTCAAATTATCATAACCTCTAATCAAAATGCTGTTTGTGGCTGAAAAATGCTCAATATGACTCCTGATTTAGTTAATATTAAGTTATGTTGTCGAGCTCTTAAGATGGAAAATAGTCAAGGTCTCTATGCTGTTGTATATACTGAGGAAGAGGAAGTAAACATCTTTTTTTTTCTAATTCACTAAAATGAACATACAGAATGATTAAGATCATTTTACACCTTGTGCCCCCTTAGTTGTCCTTGTTAATGTCTCCTATAGTATCTCTTGTTTTATGCTTGAGTCCATTGACCAGGAAATGTTTTGGGGAAGCACACAAACTTTTAAAAATCAGTCAAGGTGAAGTAAGATAAAGTCTCTTTGTCTCCGTTGCTTGATGACCAACTGTGCATAATATGTGGCTATTTTTTATTAATTAGTAAAAATTGTATAAACTACGATTTTGTTCTTTTTTAAAAGGAAATTGCTTGACGTGCATCTTCAGTTATAATCCATTCAATTTAACATCTCATGCAGCCATAAAAGTCATAAATGCAGCATTAAAGCAGTACCGTAGCTGAGGTTGGCTCGTATTGGGACAGGTGTCGACGCTGCGCTGACACATAACCGCCTCCACAGGTGTCAGCAACCGCAGCGCTCTGTTGCTTAACTCGCTGGCATTATTGCACATTAACAAGTCCCAGAAATAGTTTTATTTAACCCAACAATAACAAGCTTCCAGACCACATGACAAACTCCCCGCATGTGCTTCTGTTCCAGGTTGCTGCCAGAGTTGACGGGCGGTCTGTGCGGCAGCGGCCAGGACGGGGAGGGTGATGCTCGGCCTCCTCCCACTCAACTCTACAGCTGCTACGACCTGGACGACCTGGATGTCGCCTGGCTGCAGCTGGTCAACCAGGAGTTCAGACAAATGGGTGAGTGCTGCATTACCCTGTGCATCATTACTATCAGCCAGAAGACAGTGATGTTTGACGCTCCTGTCATATTTTTGCTCACTGTGGGCTCATTTTTCTCTGCAATATAAAGTCCTGCACCTCTATGGAAACAGTGCAACCATGAAGAAGGAGAGTGAACGCAAAAATGTGTAGCATAACAGAGTTACAATGCCATAAATCATAACATTCCCTCTTTATGATCCGTCTCATCTTACCACCTTCTTACCCAGCTAGCTTTTTTTTTCTTCTGCTGCTGCTTTCTCGCTTTCTCACCATCCCGCCGTACTCTTTTGCTGGGTTGCTTTATTGATCTGTATGAAGTTATCATTCTTACTTTCACTTGTAGTCATTCGTTGCACTTATGAATGATTGATTATATTTTAGAACACTGAGAGAGTGCAGCTTTCACTTTCTTATTCCCCAGTCTAGTCGATTAACCATCTGACCCCAAGCAGTTTCTGGGCGTTTATTTGCACATTTTTACTCACTGTGGGCTCATTTTTCACTGCAATGTAAAGTCCTGCACCTCTATGGAAACAGCACAAAAATGGCTAGAAGTAAAGAGAACTTGTTGTTTGTTTACTATAACAACAACAAAAAACACTACAAAGTTGTACATACTATAAACATTTTAGTGTTACGTTTTTTCCTTTCAACACATTGCATCTCTGTAAGGCTTGAATGACTGAAAATTAATCAGTTATTCACATTTCTTGCTGTTTAAGCACTTTTTAAATGGGTTAAAGCATAACTGATAGTGACAGAAACATGAATGGTTGAAAGAGTTTCCCTTTCTATCTCGGCAAAAACACCTTTCATGATTAAAGATTTGGACGCAGACAGAACAAGCTGCATCGAGAGGGACAGCAGTGGTTTGATTTTTATTTAAGGACTTTAGTATTTAAGAACATTCAATAACCTGTCATGCTTTATTATTACAATCAGCTCATATCAGTGCCTTCCCACAGGAATAAGACTGGCAACTAGTGTTTTTGAGACAAAGACTGTGCTCTGTTCAAAAAGACGTCTTCTGGTTTTCTTTTACAGGTCTGTCTGGTTTCTTCATTTCCTTTACTGCCCATTTACAGTCACACAACCTTTATTAGATGCATTTAATCAAGCACAGATAGCTTTTCTAGTATTTTATCACAGGTTTTACTTCAAAAATTCACTGTAAGACATATTTCAATTAAGTGAATGGCCTTTAGAAACCTGCATATTTTTTCAAATAAGTCAGTCTTGTTTTTTTTTCTTCCACTCTCATTACCTCCTTCCTCTGTCGTTTTCATGTTCTTCTTCCACCTCAGTTTTTTTTTTTTTTATCACTCTCTCTCTTCTCTGCTTTGCTACATCCTCCATTTCTCCATGGTGACGACTGCTGACCCCGAGCATCTCGCTCATCTCCACCATTTTATTCGATATCTGATCGGCTCCTTTTAGATAAAGCACAGTAATTGTGTTTATAAATCCCCTCTGGGGTTTCAGGCCTTATTTCTGGTACACATTCTCCTTAAATCAAACACACACACACACACACACACACACACACACACACAGAAACTCTTCCTGGAGCAGAAGCGGGTTGTTTCTCATAACCTTCAGCGCTACACCAAACAAACAGACGGCTGATTGGTTCTGCTGGGTGAAGCTTCGGACACCTGATGGGATGATTCAGCATTTTCTATCTCAGTCCTCTGCATTGTTTATAGATATATATGAGTGTTGATGCTGGACATGCTGCAGTTATTTAAACACTTCTTCATTTGGGTTTTAAAGAGGAGGTTAGTTTGATTTTTGCAATTTTCAGCAAAGAGAGAACTTGTTTTCTTGCAGAAATAGAGGCCACTACAGCAGCCCCAAACACTGAACATCATGCAGTCTGCCTTCATAGAGAAAATAGCTAAGGAAGCGCTGCCACTATCAGTTCTTTCGCTGATTAGTTAATCAACCTAAATGATCCACCTTCCTCAAAAGAAAATGCACAGTCACCACTTCTTTTGCATTCATTTTACTTCGACAAACTGTACGTCATTGTATGTTGCTGCACAGCATGAAGTGTAAGCCGAAGTTTATATGTTAAAGAGCAAAACTGTACTGGGGTTAAACTGGGAACAGGAAGTAAACAATTAAAAAAATAAAAAGAAAACAGTGCTTATTATTTAAGTCAGCGGTGCAACTCTAGAAGAAATTTCAGTTTTCATCAAACCCCTTAACATAGCATCATAAACAAAGCACAGCATGGACATCGTGGATATTTTACAAGCAAGGAGCAGCTGCAGAAACTCCTTCTCTCTTTATTGTGTAATTGTAAATAATGCCAAATTCACAGCACAACCATCGTCTCTGACTTATGTATGGTGAGTTTGTCAGATGACGTCGCCGTTATAAAATCAGGATTTTAGTGATGCAAAGTAGCAGCTTGGTTAACATGTAGTTGTAATGTTATTAGTTAGTTAGTTGTTAATGTATTTGATCTGTTGTCTAACAAGAGAAATGGAAAAGTATGTAAATGAGAGAAGCTTTATTGGACATGCAGCTGTATGAAAATACAGTTTGTGTGAGCACAGAGAGCAGGAGAGAAGTAAACAGCTGTGGTTTGCCATCCAAATTCTGCACCTTTTTAACAAGCCATCTTTTTGCTCTGTGATAACTTGAAGTGCTATCAGACTTTCAAAACCCTGATTCTTTAGAAACTTTCAGACTGAACTCAGTTGAACTTTGCTGCTGCCACTATTGTCTACAACTATAGCATTGACTGTAGCTGACTGATGTCTGGAACCATCAATTATGTAGTGACATTCAAAAAAACATGTTATATTGAAAGGACTTTGTTTTTAAAAATCTGTTAAAAATGTTGGTTTTTCAACGTCTTTAATTAAACCGACCAATTGTAGCGACTCTAGTTGGTGTTATTATAATGCCTTCTATAGATTTGACAATTGTAAAGGCGCAAAAAAAACCATGAATGTTATGAAGATGAAAAGCGATACAGCCTACTGAAGCCTGAAGAGAAGAAGGTAGTGTATGTGTTTTGTGTGTTTTGAATGACACACACATTCTGTGCACACAAAATGATAAATGAATATCTCCATGTGCACACAGCTGTCACAAGCAAACACTCACAGAGAAGACAGATATACAGTAAAGTACACTCTCACTGTACGTGTGAATACTGACGTTGCCTCCTTCTCCTCGGTGCGTGTTCAGTCCATGATGTAAATGTCACAGCGAGTTAATATCTAACTCTGCTTCACCTTTTCTCAGCCGCTACAAGAGCAGCTTCCAAATCCACAGTCGCACCGCTTCTTCTTTTTAACTTCTTAATTCATGTCACCATTTGCGCTCAGGGCCAAATTCAAGACTAATGTGTGATTTTAAAAGTTGCCCCGCTTTCAACTCCAGCAGCAGATGTTGTCTTTATATTAAAGTTACTCTGCTGAAGCGCTGCAGAAGTAAAGCGTGTGAAACTGCAGCTCGGGTTACGCTTTAACTCTGCTGGCAGTGAGAGGTTCAAGAAACAGTCAGTAAAGTTTTTTATTTATTTGTTTTTGGGTGGGAAGAGATTGAATGACATACGTAATAGAGACACAGGATGTGCTGCTCCACTTACAGTAAAAAGAAAACCCCCCAAACTGAGAGCTAGATTCTTGAAATAAATCAATAAATAATCAAGTGCAGACTTCGTGACCGCATACGTTTTTTTTTTTTATTGCTGCATCGAGGAGTCTGACGAGAAATGTAAATTAATTAACTGTATTTCTTTTTTTTGTGTGGAAAGGGGCCCTTTGAAATGCTGATTCTAAAAGCGATCAACTTACTCTAAATGTTTCGTGTAACTTTAAAATCAAGATGCAGATATTGTGCCCGACCAAATGATTTATTGGACTCTACAGACTGTAATTAGATTTGTGTGTGCATGTTCTTCATTTACAGTCAGCATCCAGGATCTGTTGCATATTACAGTCGTGAATTTGCATCATCTAAAATGTTCTGAACAGTTATTCAAATAATCATCTCCAGTTCAGAAAAACAAAACAGTCTTTTTTTTTTCTTTTTTTTTAATTCCGGCTTTAATGCTTTACTGTTACCCATTTTGTTAATCACTGTAATCTCATTGCAGGTAATGAGATAATAATATTCCACATCTGTTTGCCACCGTCCTGGAAACCAGTGTTTGCTTTCCTGGTGTCTCAGTTCCTTTATTTTTTATGAGGACGAAAGCTTGCATTTGCCAGTTAAATCAGTTTTCATCAACTATTAACCAGCCTTAGAGCAAGGCATTACTTTGAGATGCAAATGGGGCAGGAATACTAATGCTAATGTCGACACACATTGGCACAGTGAGCACCGAGCTGTGCACAACAACGGCTTAATGGCAGATTCTGTCATTTTTCGGTTCGACTGCAAATGGGTTCGCAGAGCACATGTAGCGTTTGTCTTTTTCTTCTGGTTTGCAAAGAGTCAGCTGCAGCTCCACGTACTCCCACAGCTCTTTTTCAGCATGTTTCGCCTGAAGCCATCCCAACGAAAACACAAAGTGACCTTGTGAGATAAACATTCAAAAGAAAGCTGTGTGCATTTCCAATTAAAGTGTGAGACAAAGTGTTTTGGCCAAAAATAACTTGAAATTAGTAAATTGGCTCACTCCTTTTGGGTTTCATACGAACAGTTTCACATTACTGTTATCCTTGTCGCTAGCAAGACTTAAAAGAAACCTGCGAGTGTTGACCCTGTAACTCAACTCTTTGTTGTAATTGCTTTGTACAGGCTTAGTATTTTCTCTCATATTTATTCGTCCTCCCAGCGGTCATCTCTCAACCCCTGCTTTCTTGACTTTACATTTTTTGAGCAATCAGACGATCTTTTTGCTCGTGTCACATTTCTGCTCAGTGTGGGTTCATTTTTCACTGAAATATAAAATCCTGCGCTCACACACAGCCATGACTAGTAGTAGAGAGAACGTAGGAAGTAGAAGATGTCTAATATGCAGAATAGCAAAGTTCTAATGCCCTACATGATAAAAAAGAGGGGAAAATGCAAGTTTAATTTCTTTAAATATTTATTTTTAAAAATTGAAAACAACAGGAATCAGCCTGTACAGCACTTTTTCAAGCTCCCGCAGGCGTTATCAACACTGAAAAAAATGGTGGCTCTACATATTACAGATATTTTAACATCGAGATTTTAAATTTGTCTCCACTTGTCGACTATCTGCTGTGCATAGACAGCCTGCAGTTCAGCCCAATTCAGATGCAAAAATCCCTGAATTTTCTTTAGGAAACTGTTGGTTGCAGCTGGGTCACTAATGAGCTAGCAGTTGCATAGAGGAGAACAATTTTTTGTTTTTTTTACAGCATTTGCTTTGTGTAAACAGTATATTTTTGGCAAATTTCTTGTTTAAATATCAGGATTTTAAGGGTGCGTTTGGTTTTATTTTACCAACTAAATGGAGGGACACACATGATAAGTTCAAGGACAGACAGAAAACTGAAAATCCAATGATTCTCTCTGTTTTTACAGATTCTGGCTCTGATAAATAGTGTAATTGTGGCAATATTATTTATAGATATCAGACCTTTTAAACCCACTGACAGGTTTTGGGGTTCATAGAGTTTAAAAAATTTATTTAAAAAATCTGTGCAAAATCAAAACAATTTCACATTATGAAATTTGTACAAAACATAGGTGTCTAGTCACTGATAGACAACTGCCTAATAGTGTAATATGTAGCTATGATCAACCTTCATCTGAGTCCTCCCCCTGCTTTCTGTTTTCTCACCACCAGCCTTACCGGAGCTGGATGAGCTGACGATGGAGTGTGTTCTGGTCGAGCTGGAGAGTGTTTGCGAGGAGAAGATGCAGCAGGCCATTGAGACGGAGGAAGGCCTGGGCATCGAGTACGACGAGGATGTGGTGTGTGATGTCTGCCGCTCACCGGAGGGAGAGGACGGCAACGAAATGGTCTTCTGTGACAAGTGCAATGTCTGCGTTCATCAGGTCAGGAATTATGGAATTCATTTGTTTATCTCTCCTTCCTGTCTTCTTGTGGAATTATATGCATCAGTCATCCTTTGGGCTTTTTATGTATGCTTTTGCAGAATAGGAAAATCGCTTTTGGGGGAAAAAATGCTAAAAACATGAATGCAAATTACAATATCAAGGTCATTCAAAGGCGAGGTGTAGCTGCCATCTTCAAAGGGATGACTGAATAATATCAACAGCATGAAAGTTTACATACAGCAGCAGTTTCACAAATAGTGCCTGTGACAGCCTGAAGCTAGAGGGGCTCTGCTGTGTTTGTTACACAGTGACACAATGTTAATTATTGTGTTAACCCCTTCGGCACTAACACATCTTCACTGTCATCAGACTGCTGCTTCTTGCTCGCTGTTATCACACGTAATGGAAATCATCCCCCCACTATGGAGCAAATCACATTTTTAGGTCTGTCATCTAAAATTTCATTATCAATTCGAAAACAAACTAGAGCCTGACTGATGTTGGGCTGCTAAGGACGATGTCAATACCAGTAGGGATTAGGGAGTAAAAAGCTGTGATATCATTATATTGGCCGATATTCTCTACACATTTATTTAAGTTATATTGAAAATTGAGTTAGCTAGTTAGCAACTTGCTGTGAAGACACTGGTCGATTCTGCACCACTATCTGCTCAGCTGTAATGCGTACTCTGCTGCATGTGCTGCAGACAGCACTTAAAATATTGTAAACATTGGGGCAAGTTGGGGCTGCTCTGGTGGATTAACTATATCAGGAATTCATTTCTAAATGTCCACACGCATCTTCTTCTCTTATGTTCTGCAAAAAGTAAAAACATGCACGCCAATACATATGTATGATAGACTCCTCCAAACTCCTGGTTAATCCAAAATGAGCAACAAGGTGGAGTTTAAGAGGGGCTGATGTGGGACATACAAGCGTCTCTATGTCTTGGACTGTCCTGTGATGGAATCTACCTGTCACTCAAAATAGCCATACCCTTAATTATGCATCACTTTAAGCCTTATTATAATTTGAACTGGTGATTTGTATAAATATTTGCCCCCTGTACAGTTGTCAGTAACAGGGAAATTACACATAGAGACCAAAACAGTCTTTTTTATCAGGCTGTAAACATCTTTATAGTTACTGGACGGTTGGACATTTTAATATGGGGCTCTATGGGGATTGACTCACCTTGGAGGCAGCCTCAAGTGGTCATTCGAGGAACTGCAATTGGCTGCCACACTTATCATTCATCTTTAAAAAAACAATCCTCCTCAGTGCCTGCAACACCTGAAGAAAAATCATGTCGGTGGTCTAAAGTCGTGCCTAAGTTACCAATCAAGAATTGTTTTAGGGGTGTTTTTATTTCTTCTGCTCATGAAATCAAACTGGAAGAAATCAGAGTCATCAGCTCTGTTTCTTGTTCAGACAGAGGTACATTCTTTTTGTTATTCACTGTAAACACATGCAGTGTGGATTACAAAGTTTCTCACTAAAGCCTGTCTGAAATCTACACTCTTCTGCTGCTGCTGCACCTTTATTGGTCTCTAAAGTTGGCAGAAATGTGTATTACATCACCTCTCCTTTGCATGCACATGTTCATAGTACACAAGGTACAAACAATTTTGGGATCGGTTCATCAAAACATTACGCCGTAGTACTAAAAGCAGTCCAGAGCTCGCTGGGTTTCTTCAGTGTTTCCTCCAGTTTTTGAACAGGTAGGTGCCAAACACTGAGGTGTCATGGAAACAACATGCAACAAATAGTGAAAGAAATGGCTGCTCCCTGAGGTATTAAGTAATATTATTGGATTAAAGTGTGAGTACATCCAGCACTGGCTGTTCCTTCTTGAGTACGGTGGCCCCCCTCACCTTCAGCAGGTGAAACACAGGCCCTGCTCACTGAGGTGTTTTGTTTGATCAATAAATTCCTTTGATCAATAAACTGCTTTAATTGCTTTTAATGAAGACAGAGTGTTTGATGTCTCTTTTTCGTTTCCTCCTGCACTCCTGTCACTCTGACACAAGCGTGTCGGCGTCAAGTTTGGGTTTTTTTTCCCACCTTTCTGTCGTTTTATGTTCTTAGAGCTGATTATGTGTTCCAGCTTTTCAGACGTTTAATATGTGATTCATCCTTCCCCCTTCACGCTCGGAGCTTTCGGTGGGATCAAAATTTCATTTGGGCCTCGTCTAAAGGAGTGATAGTTTGACTGGACTCATCGGAAATGTGATTTGATCGTAGTGATGCAGAGGAGGAAGCAATGATGGCAGAAAGAGGAGACTTGAGAATGACTCCCTCGCCACAGTAAGACGCCCCATCAGGCAGTTAAGGAGTAAATCATGTCGGACAATAAAATCATTCTCTGTTTCTGACCCCAGGGACCGGATCTTATCAGATATAAGAAGGCATGCTATTATGCTGGCATGAAAAACTTCCACGGAACCCCTGTGTGTTAGCGGAAGGGGAATTGGGTGGAGCTCCGATGATACAATAACCTGCTGTGCTTTTAAAACAACACCAAGTGGCATTTCAGAAATGTGTTGCTTCCTTGCAGTGAGCTGAGACAAAAGTTTTGGGTGAACAATAATATGAAAGGAGGATTGTTTAAGAGTGTTTTTCTATGAGTGTTATTGGAGCAGCGGTGAGAATAGCCTCCAAGGAGCACTGAGATGAGGCAAAAGGGAACAAGGAGGGCTGCTTTTGTCACGTGTCACGCCAGATTTTGGAGATTCACTGACTCTATATGACAGAAGAGATAGGGAGCAGATTGTAATTTAAGTTTTTGTTTTAGAAGTGCAGCAACCAGTGAATGTATGCAGCTTCCAGAGATGAAGGGTAATGGGATTCTGGTTAAAAAAAAAACAAAAAAAAAACAAGACGATGGGGTGGCCTTGCGGTGGAGCTGGTAGAAATTATGCCTGGATTCAAATCCAGCCTGTTATAAATCATTGTTCTTCTCTCCTCCAGTCTGACTCCTCTCTTCCTACTTTATGCAAGAAGTTTTTAAAAAAAAAACAAAACATGAGAAACAAAACAGGTGTAAGCTGTTGCACATTTCCATAGAGAATATAAAATTGTGAATGTTATTTATTCACCTTTTTATGCCAGTGGTTGAGCATAAATTTGGCAGAAAGTGAATTTACATTGCTGGAAACCTAATAGCATACAATAGTTTTTAAATATGCTTCCAACATTCCAGGCAGCTCAATACCAGCAGTAGCCAGCAGGGACAGTTTCTGTGCTTGTAGAGTCATTCTGGCCTCCAAAATAAATCTGAGATTTGGCCACTAATTTGCTTGTGATGACCAATAAATAACCAAATTCACATTTAACTGTGTGCTGTAGAGGTGTAGGATACAGGTTTTCTACATATTTTCTCCCTTTTTTTTGGCTAAATGCTAATATATACACATATTTTTTTCACTTAATTGCAGAGAACGTCAAGTCTCTATAATAATACTACTCTATATATAATACTACTCTTATCACGATGGGCCACTGTTAGACGCAGACAGTGCTTTTCAAATTCACTCGGCAAAATAAGAAAACTACTTCAACTTACATGTAAAACACAACTGTAAACTTCATCCCACTTTAACAGGAGTGGATGATGCTCTCCTTGACAAACACTCAGCATTAGATGCAACCAGGGCAAATCTGACCTTTTTCAGAAGTTGCAAAGCAAGTAAATAAATGTAACCCTTGTGCGTGAATAGTGTTTTTAATACATTTTCTGATGGCTTGGCTTGTAAGTGCTGATGCTGACTATAAATTATCATGTTACAATAACATATATTAACAATTTAAAGATAAGGAAAAATAGTACAGGTGGCTGGAGTAAATACTGAATGGAATAGATTGTGTGTTTAAGGTAAAAGTCCAGTTCCTGTGAATATACACTGACTGCAGGAGGGTTGGAAACTATTATTTATAATTGGGCAAATGGGCTGCAAGGTGGCTCGGTGGTTAGCACTGTTGCCTCGCAGCAAGAAGGTTGTTGGTCGCTTCCTGGTGAGGACACCCGGGATCTTTCTGCGTGGAGTTTGCATGTTCTCCCTGTGTAGCGTGGGTTCTCTCTGGGTTCTCCGGCTTCCTCCCACACGGTCCAAAAACATGTTGAGGTTAATTGGTGATTCTAAATTGTCTGTAGGTGTGAATGTGAGTGTGCTTGGTTGTCTGTCTCTAAGTGTAGCCCTGTGATAGACTGGTGACCTGTCCAGGGTGTCCCCTGACTTCACCCTAAGTCAGCTGGGATAAGCTCCAGCCCTCCAGCCCCCCATGACCCTAGTGAGGATTAAGTGGTGTGTAGATGATGGATGAATAATTGGGCAAATTTTGTAGTGGAGTAAAAGCTAGCAGCTGGTTAGCTTAGCATAAAAACGACTAGCTCTGCTCTGTTAGAAGGTATCTATATTTGCCTACCATCTTTGATACTAATGTTAAAACCACAACAAGTGGATTTTGTTACCAATAGAAATAAGCTTTACCAACATCTTAAACATTTTCTTTAAAGTGATTGGGGTTAGGGTTTTGTGAAGCTTCTCTCTGTGTGTGACTCTAATCACCTCTAATATCTTTCCTCCCATATTTCATTCCGGTCGCAGGCGTGTTACGGCATCCTGAAGGTACCGCAGGGGAACTGGCTGTGTCGGACCTGTGCTCTGGGGGTCCAGCCAAAGTGTCTGCTCTGCCCCAAGAGAGGGGGAGCCCTGAAGCCCACCCGCAGTGGAACCAAGTGGGTCCACGTCAGCTGTGCCTTATGGATCCCTGAGGTGAGACCAAAGGAAGGACACGGAGGGTTTAGGTGGTGAAGAGGTTCATTTACCGTCTGATGTGGATTGTTTCTGTAATATGGAAACTGCAGTCAGCAAGTTAATCCTTTTCTGATAAAGTCCAGGATTTATTTGGCTGTAAACTGTTTCTACTGCATGTGCGCTCAGAGTTACAGTTTCCTGTAATTTGTACTGGATGCCGATAGGCACACAGTGCACAGGGGGAAAAAGAAAAAATCTGTAAAGAGAAAACTCCCAAAACATAAAAAATAGGTTTAATACTGTTCAAAAATAATGGTAGTTGTCTATGAAATAATATTTTTAACTGTTTGAAATACAGCAAAACTGTGTAATTTTACAGTCACAAACTCTAGTTGAACAAATTTCTACTAAAATACATATTTTGATGTGTACAATATTTTAGTTTAGGCCTGATTTTGTTTTTGTCAACATGTAAATTATATTTTTTGTCTGTGATTTTCCCTAACTCTTATGGGTAAAACAAGGGACATTTTATAACACCAATATAACTTTATTTTATTTTATTTTTTACCTTCTTTCAAACTCTTAATTAACAGTTTTTCAAACAGCAGTGAATATCTGTCAAATAAGGACATTTTTTGCTGATTTAAATACAGTAAAAATAGTGTATTTTCATAGTCCAACATTTTGTAAAAGAACAAATTACCATTTATAAAAAGTTAGATTTTTGTTGTGAACATTATTTATAGGTTTTGCTTATTTTTTATGCCCATTGTGTAAATGAATATTTTTTCCTGTGTCTTTATTTATCTGTAATTTAACAAAACAGGGAAAATCTTTAAATAACTGTAAACTGTTGGAATATGACAGATAGAAACTGTTGGTGAGTGTTCATTTTTTACAGTGTAGCTTCAGTAGGTTGGATTTTGCATTTTGAAGCCAGATATTTGATTACAGTCAGGATGGAGAGGACGGAGGATTACAGCGACACATGACTCTTTCAGCGTATATATTACATACATGCATCTGGAAAAAACAGAAACAACACATAAATCTTTTATGTTGCTGTGAGTTTAAGAGCCATTTGCACCTGTCACTTGTTTCCTCCAGGCTTTCTTGTTTATAATAAATGCTTAAAATACTTAATGTAGCTCCTTCAGTCAAGACCTCACTCTGTAAAGCCTGCAGATAATGCAAAATGATTCACGAGGAACCTGTTTGTCAAGTGTGCAGTCGAGCAGCCGCTCATTTTGCCTTTGATTTGTCTTGATAATATCTTTTTGGAGGCATCTATCACCTGAAAGCTCCAAATGGAGCCGCTCATTTCGGAGGTTCGGGGACTGGCTTCACGCCTCGCACACCTTTAAAACGCTAAGACAGTCAGTCATGTGTCTTCAGCCTATTCAGCAACACACTCCAGCAGCACATTTCTCAATAATAGAGTGGCTTTTGGCACCTCAAACCTTTTACTTCTAATTGCCTTCTGTCACCCTTGATTGGGCTAATTGTTTTCGTTGCTCCGTTTGCTTTTGTTTTCTCTTCCTACCGTGGAGGAGGGAGGGGGAAAGAAAAAAGAAAAAGATAATTTGCATGTCTGTGCTCAATGTGTGTTTGTGCATGTGTCCTTGCAAAGAGCTAAAGAGGTGTTAATAGCAGACCTGTACACATATTAACCTCCGCTACCGCACACGTCGCTGCAAGAGCTTGTAGATTTTTTTTTTTTGCAGAATATGATTGCAATGGAAAAGGCTGGTGTGTGTTTGCATGTATGAACGCACCAGCCAGCCTTCAAACGATACAGCCCCCCACCCCCCCGTAGTGCTGTGTGTGGAGCTGCTTTTTGCCCTCTGCCTCCAGCCCCCAGAGAGAGGTCTTCCTTCAAACTGCTTTTCACCACACACACTCTCAAAGACGCGCAGTCCTTCTTTTAAGACGCCTTTCCATTTAACAGTGTGATTTCCACCCATTTCCACTGAAGTGATTTCAAATTTAGTCAATTTTTTTTCATCTTCTGGCATTGAAACGTGAAGTAATTGAGGCTACAATACCCGTGAATGAGCATGTTAAAGACCTGCACGTGCTCACACACACACACACACCAGTATTCAAGTATTGACAAACCAAGAGGAGAAGATGGAGGGTTTGTGTAAGTGCAAACCTCTGGATGTGTGTGTGGAGGGGTTAGTATATGTGTGGGAATCATGGTTGCAAACAATCCAATCAATTAACTACACTACTCAAAAACTGGAAATCCTTTTGCCATCGATTGGCTCATACATCAACTGTATAAAAGAAGCAGGCATTGACAGTGACGGCTGTGGCATCATTGTCTGGATTGCACTTTCTATTGACATTCTCAATGGAGTGAAAATTGACCCCTACTCCAATTGAGTGTGTTGTACAAAAGACGTCAATAATAGCAGAAAGAGCAGAGGCTTGTTCTGCCGACGAGCACATGAGAGGAGAGGAAGAAAATCAGATAGAAGGACGAGTGGATGAAGAGAGGGAGGAGCACGACCTGCGGAAATCAGCCGTCAGCTTGTTAATGCAGGCGTGAAGGACAAAGACGAGAGGCCCCGCGTCTCAAATATGAGGCGATATGTGAAAGAGGTGGAACGGTTTTTCTGGAAAAAGAAACAGGCAGAGTGGAGGAAGGAAGGAAGAAAGAAATGGCGCTTTGGTGATGAGTGCCCTTCATTTGGTTCTGCATGGGTGGTTGGCACAAGTCAATGACTTTTTGGTTGTGTTTGGTGAAGGGAGGTCCGGGGCCAAAGCTGCTCTGAATGGACCTCTTAGAGAGAGTGAGTCACACTGAGCTTTATAATAACGTTTTTCCAAGGAGCACATGTGCCCTCGCTCTGGGTCCAAGGAAAGTTCTTTTTTATTTATTTTAAATTTACTATCTTGGCCTTGAAATTGAAAGACAATGAAGCTGTTTTTCTTAAAGGTTACAATACGGTGCTTCTTAACATTTATTGGAATGTTTAGTGGAAATTTTAATCAAAATTTTGATGTGCTGTGAAGCAAAAAAAGCTGGATGAAGTGACATAATACTATTAGGTGTAACAACTATTCATTTTAATGTAGTATTTCAATTGTTTGGTGTGCAAAATACTGAAAATACCCATACAAACACAAAGAGAAAACCAGTATCCTCACATTTTAGAAGATAGAACCAGAATATGTTTGACTTTTTGCTTAATTATAGTTCTTTCAGTCTACTAGTTGGTAGATAACTGGATTTTTTTCAGTGGTAAAACAAATCAAGTTGAAGTCTCCACACTGTGTTTGCTTTTCACAAATGGTGCTTCCTATTAAATGTGTGTATTCTGGTCTGTTCTGTGTCCCTGCAGGTGAGTATAGGCTGTCCAGAGAAGATGGAGCCCATTACCAAGGTGTCCCACATCCCTGCCAGCCGCTGGGCTCTGTCCTGCAGCCTGTGTCGAGAACACACAGGAACCTGCATTCAGGTACGTTACAGAACAGCTTAAAAGTGTACACTCACTTATTTTGAACCTCAGATTCTTCTTTTATAATGTCCTAAACCAACCTCCTCCAGTCAAAATCACATTTTTTTTTTTTACCTTGCTGACATGCTTATATGGTGTTTTTTATTTGCCAAAATACACACCATGAGCAAAATAAGCAGTCAAGGTAGTAGCTGAGCATTTTCACCTTGAAGCTGCAGAAGGCTGATGACAGTCCAAACTGAACGTCATGGTTTTATATGTAACAAACCTCAAGAATCAATCCTGTCAACTTACAGAGTTGAGCTTTCTGCGTCATTATTCTTCTTCAGAATCAGTTCGAACATGTGTGGCTGAATTACTCCAATTTTAGAACTTACCATGTGCAACATAGAGTAGTTTTCGTAGGTGAGCTGGTGTCGAGCTGCCTCTAGTGAGGAGGGCTGAGTGGAGAGAGATGTAGGGACTACATGCATCCAAACAATCTAGCAGCATCAACAGTGTAGAGTTAAATTCAAACTATTTTGAGTCAGGAAGGTTATTTTCATGAAGAAAATCTTCTAAATATCTGACTTTGATACACAGATGGGAGTTTTTAGGTGTTCAATCAATGACTAGAAAGGAACTTTAACTTTGCCAATTAGCAGTCTAAGTTCTTCATATCTTTTCTTCTGTGGAGGAGAAACACAATCATCACAATGTTTAGCTTCTTTTCTCTGCTTTCCTGGATTTGTGAAAAAGTTTAGCAAAGCACATTTGCTATGATGTTGAATTTTTCTCTGACAGTTACCGTCCACTAGTTAGAATCGTCTTTATTTCGTTCCTATTCTTTTACTTCTTTCTCTTTTTCCATTTTCTCACTATTCTTGGGTTGTACTTTAACTGGAAGTTGTGTAAAAAAAAAATGCTGAAAGTTTCTGTGAAATTTTGGAGTAGCAACAAAACTCCAACCCTCTGATCCTTGAATTCAGAAATACACACAGGTCCACCCACACAACACAGTATACACCTGTAAAAACACACCAGCACAGCAAAACACCTGTTGAGTTTTTGTAAAGTTTAAAATTCCATGCATGCACTATCGCAAAATGCCTCTCCACAACACCGATCATTGCATTTCTTAGTCTCTTGCTGGGCTGTTTGCATCTGTCTACAACCAGCCCCCCCTTTTAACATGCTGCTGAGTACGTAAACAAATCCCCCGCTGACTCGCTCACACTCACTCACTTTAAAGCCATTAGCCTGAGCACATTTAGCCGTAAAAGTGCCCTTAAGGTGAGCTGCGTTTCTGATGCCCCACGCTGCATGTGTGTACGTATGTCTGCTCTGCATACACACGCATGTCGGATGTATGCGATCGCGCTTGTTCGCTTAGCGGCTACGATGTATGCCGTCGCAGTATTGATACCGTAGATTAACTGCGAGCCCTTGAGCAAGAATTGCCCGTTGGGAGCGAGTGTCTCTCTCCTGTTTCCATAGCCGGAGGCAGGCGGCTGTACAAACACTCTCACTATCAGCTGCCACCTCACACACGAGGTGAAGATGCTTATACGACATGTCAGCGCGAGCAGCAGGAGCTCTTTGTAGGACACTAATGTGGGGAAAAGTGTGAAATAATAAGTCAGTTTGGCTCGCATGAGAGGATAGGAAATATGTCATTGGTGTTGATCTTTTTAACTGTTTCATATTTAAGCCTTGTGCTTTTTGATAAACTCTCAATCACCTCACGAACTCATTGTAGATCAAACATAAAGTGTACGATCTCATGAATTTGCAGCCGCCAACTTACAGCACACAATATCAGTTAGTGTGTTTTTAAAGTGCAGCAGGTCAGAGCGTCAGAGTTCTTCTATCCTCCACTATTTCTGATGGTGAAAGCCACTTTGTTGTACGATACTTCAAACCTTTTGACTAATAATGACGCCTCGTCGTGTTTCTTCTCATGTGCAGCTAATGACTGTCGAGTGTTCAGAGCAAAACATCTGTATTTAACAGCCTTCTGTATTAATTGGCAACTTATCTGAGTGTTATTAGACTCCTAATCACTGCTTTAGTAGAGGAAGGTGCACCGGAAAGGTCAGCCGGTCCGGTCTGCGCTGTATCTGTGAAAGCTCAAAGAGAGTGACTCTGTGAGCAACAGTCTTCAGTAATGGGGTGATACACTCAGCTAATTAGGAAAGTGTTTCTGCTTCATGGTTAGTTTGTGTTCTTCAAAGATTTCAGGAGGACACAGCAGCCCCTTAGATTAAAATACCTGCAGCTCTGCTATCAGTTTAACACATAAACACATATTGTAGCTGGAGCAGATCATGAAAACATGTTTTAAAGAATGCACTGATGACTCCGGTTGTTCAAACAGTGGCCTGCCAGTCAGCTTTTAGACGGAAAAACTCATTCTGTGCAACTAAGCGCTTTTCAAATATAGAGAACTTTGTGTAAAAGTCTAGTAGAGGTTTCAGAGTTCTCAAAGATATCTATTATGCTATGTTGTTTTAACTTGCATTGTATCGAATGATGGAGCCAGAAAACATACATTCTTGGTTTCTAATAATATAAACCTAATATGCAACAAGATGAAAATATGTATCTAATAATCTCAGTAGAACTAAATTATAATAATAGCAGTGGAAAATAAAAGGTCCTCAATAGAATTTAAAGAGTTGTTTTCTAAGTTAACTGTGAAAGTTAAGATTCAGATGAATTCAACTTTTATTACATTGTTATGTGAACAGCACATTGAGACCCATAAATGTTTGCAGATTTAAAAAACAAAGGTGTTGAAAATCAATAGGTATGAATGAATCAGTCTGTCCTTGTCGAAAAAGTAAATTAGTTTTAGGAATGCGCTAAAGAGCAAACGTAGGAGTAAATTAATTACTAAGCGGCTCTAACTTACAGGGAAGTGAAGGAGCGACTTGACACTAGAATGCTGTTTACATGATGACTCACATGTACACTTGTGTTCAAAGAAAGTTCATCACCCAGAAAATTCACATTTCTAACCTTGTTTGGCAATGGCATGCAGAGAAATGAACTAAATTTTGAGCAAAGTTACATTTGACAAGTGCTCTCAAAATATTACTGAATGAAAATTAGCAACCTTTACCAGCTTTGGTAAACATGTTTGACATTTATTGCTGAAAAATGATCGGGAGGCCTTAAAGTTGCTTCACTTTATCATTTTAAATGGAAAACAAAATGAAAAGTTCACCAGATGCCATCCTGACACGAGTGAAGGAATGCGTGCAACTATTGCAGAACGAGCTTTTATGGCTGAAAGTAACAACTGATGCAACATTACATCATCACATCTGCGTGTCGATGATATCTGATGTAATCTATAAGAAGTATTGCTCTATAGAACAATTACTATTTTAGGGGGTAACGTGTTTTCTTTGAACGTGGTGTACAATGTGTGTACTCAGAAGTAAAGATTGATTTATTTAGATATGTACATATTTTTTTTAGATCATTTGACATGATTTTTGTAATATTAGGATTGAGCTCTGTTAAAATAAAAAAAAAGTCTGTTTTAATATCGATGTTAAAAGCTTTGTTTTATTTGTATGAAATCTTTTTATGGCAGAAATAATAATAATAATTGATTGATTTTTTTGTTGTTTGCACTGGTTACATGTGCAAAAAAAAAAGTAAGAAAGTGTTAATTAATTAAATGAACTATTGCGTTTGAGTAACAGTCAATTACTCTGAATCACACATATGGCATTAAATGAAGAATTAAGCATTTACAAGCCAAAGAAAATGTGACATATTAGTAGTGAGTAGGCCTGAAAGTGAAGTTACATCATGCACAGGGTTTAAGATTGCTGCAGTCAGACAAACATGTTGTTGTCTACTAACCAACAGAAGTTCTCGGAGGCAGTGTGGGCACCGATAAAACACTACTAATGAATTTCTGCCAGAACAGAGCAGGTGCAGTCGAAAAGGCCAGATGAGTATTTTTTGCGATGACTTGGCTCATACCAAACAACACATCCAGGCGACTCCACGCTGTGTTCAACCTTTTGCCTTTTGACACCGAATAAGTGAGAGCAGCTGCAGCGGCTCAATCTGACATTTGGTTGGTAATAAAAATGGGTCTGTAGTGGAGACCTATGACTGCAACTCCACGTTTTAACATGATAAAGTATCTATAGCGGCGGCTTACACCGGCCAGATATGTGATTATTGGATCACGCCTTCTGTTCCTCCATCACTGACTGTTTACTCAGTGATTTAGTGGTTAGTGGGTGCGTCAGGTGAGATACGTCACCATTTTCACCGATGAAAGAACAGATGGCAAACGAAACACTCTTAACACAAGACAATACGTTGGGAGAACAACATAGTCGTCATAAAGAGTTAAAGGATCAAACTATCCAAACACCAGAAAAACCTTTTTTCAATGTCGGTGCGTATAGTGGTTTTGTTTTTATGTGCTTTTTGAAGTATTGCGTTAGAAAATGTTAATAGAGGCAACGCAAAAAAAAATAAAAATTGCAAAAAACCTGGTGCACTGGCTTGAGGCGGCTTTTTACTTTATTGAAAAAGAGTTAATGGTTTGGTTTTAAAAGTTAATGGGGAGAGCTCACATATGCTGGATAAACCAAAGTTCACTAAGACAGCTGAGTACCTATTGAAACAACAACGCTTTTATGTTTAATATCATGTTTACGCAATTAAAAATACTAGTTGTGCAATCTGCATGTGGAACAAAATCCACTGCACTTCATTCATTCATTCATTTTAGCAATTGATTGATAGCGACTGTCAATTAGCAGAATTCTTTAAAATTTGCATCCTTAGTTCATATATGGACCTTTTCATGACAGATTGAGCCAACAGATGTAGGGATTGTACATCACACAGGTAAATAATGTGCACAGCAGGCCACCCATTAGGATATTTCGCACGCATTCATTAGCTAGTTCACAAATTGTGCAAGTTGTGGTTTAGGAATGAAATCTTTAAATATCCTCCCACACACGAATAAACCTCAAGGAAATCACAGCGGGTAGCATGAAAACTAAAGCAGGTAGAAATCTCAGCAGCACTCAGGATACAGTCTAAGACAGATTCAACAAACTGCTGAAGGCTGGAAGGTGGTAATGACGGGCTGGTTCGTCTCACAGGGATGACCTATTACAGCTCAAAGACAGCGTATTGTTGTTGGGACCGTGACAGGGAGTGAAGCCGAAAATTCCAGCACAGACTATCCAAAATTCAAGGTAATTACAGCGAAAATGAAGTATAATGGCTGTTAAGGTTATGTAATTTTCGACTCAACACACAAACCGCATTAGGAAATGTTCAAAAGCCAGAACCGATCAGAACTGGACTGTTTCTTTGGGGGGAAGTAGTTCCAATTAAAACTTATTAAAGCTTTTAAAAACTTTCTATAAAGCAAGAAAAAAGGAAAAAGGATAAGAACTGGATAAGCTTAGCTGCCTCCTGTAATTATTTTTAAGCGTTAAATCAGAGAGAGGATGAGAGAGGGAGAGAAAGAGTGGAAATGTTAGACACAAGTTGTTTTCCAGATGGTGGAGTCACTACCATCAGTCAGGTTTTTGTCGCATACACAACACAGCGCAGAGTCACACACACACAAAAAAGAAAAACCCTGCTGAATGCTGAACTCCTCTGCACACACACTTACCCCCACACAGGCATTTACAAATGTGCATATACGTGCACACGGTGACAGCAGCGCACAGCCAAGAGGACTCAAACACACAAAATCACACTGTGCCTGGAGGGACACAGTGGGAGGTCGCCTCTTAGTATGACCTGTAATGGATAGCACTGAGAAACACACACACTTACACACATCCCGAGCTACCAAAATGTCAGCAGAAATGGGGGAACCATGTTTGTTGTGACTTGGCTTGTCTTTCTGCTTCACCGCACTTGTATTGGAACCTTGATAACGCAATAAATGGACCGAAAATGACACTTTAAAACAAACAGTTGTGACAAAGTGTCTGAGAAATTGAAGACAGGTTTGTGTGCGTGTGTGTGTGTGTTTTTGTGTGTCTGCCTTTAAATGTACCACATCTTTCCATTTCAGTGCTCCATGCCCTCCTGTATTGTGGCCTTCCATGTGACATGCGCCTTCGACCACGGCCTAGAGATGAAGACCATCCTGGCCGAGAACGACGAGGTGCGCTTCAAGTCCTTCTGCCTGGAGCACAGCTGCGCCGCCGCTAACGGTTCTGCAGCCGCCTCCAGTTCGACCGGCGTGAGCAACGGCAACCACTCTGCCACCAACGGAGCTCATAGCGCCGCCAGACCGGACTGGGCCGCCGGTGTGACTTCTGAGCTCCGGCAGGACCAGCAACACGAACCGAACGGCAGCGGCGACACAGAGCAGAGGTCGGTATCGCACATGGTTTCGGTGTCGGCGTCGGAGCGAGCTGAGCGGGACCAGCTGGAGAGAGAGAAGGTGAGCCAGAGGAAGCAGAAGCTGCAGGAGCTGGAGGACGAGTTTTACCGACTGGTTGAGCCGAGGGAGGTCGCTGAAAACCTGGGGTTGCCCGTCACCCAGGTACGTCCAGCTATGGGACTGACACTGAAATGATAAGATATGATACCACACTTGTCATGGGAAGAAATCGATTATCAACCTGGTCGATTATTGTGGCATATTCCCGATTATCAGTACCATAGTGGGCAATCAAAGTGATAGAAAAGTGAAAGATTAAGAAAACAGAGAAGAGCAGCAGGCGTAACTGCAGGAGACAAGCTGATCAATCTCAGTCGATTCCACATAAACAGAGGAGTGTCCTAATTTAATCACTCCTACTTCTAATTTACATTTTCAGTTAGAGTCACCCTTATTAATGAAGAAGCCTACTTATGAATGACAGGTTCACTGCAGCACATCTTGGTAAAACATTACATGTATTGTAAATCGGCCTCAAAGATTGGTTATAGATCTGTCTTGATAACCGACATTCGGCATCAGCGCTGAAGAAACCCATATAAGTGGATCCCTAACTTGCCAGTGACAGGTAGACCGCCATGTGTATCAAAAATAACTTACTCCTCAGATATAAATACAGCGTAATTACAAAGCACACAGGCAGGGTCAACAAGTTGAGTGGATGAAACGGCTCGCTGATGAGAGAGGTCAGAATAGCAACACTTGTTCTGACTAAGAGGCGGCGAGTATGCAAATACTGTAACCGCTCAGTGTGACAGCGACGTGCAGCTGAGCATCTCAGAGGACACGACTCGTAGAACCGTGAAGAAAGTTAATTTCTGTCCGCCAAGAACAAGGAGCTTGAAGGAGAACGCAGCCAGGACTGATGACATTTTTGGCGGCAACAGTGTAACACTGTATAGAAATACGACATGTGTTCTTTGTATTTGCATGCAGTTAATCTTGTATTTGTCACGATTTAGAGCGCTGGCTCGAGTGCATCAAATAAAGTGCTCCCTATTCATAGATAAACTGTATGATGAGCTACAGGCGTTTGTTTAGAACATGCTGTGATTAACTGGTCCCTGCTTTCCAAACATGATTACTGCTGCAGGCAAGTGCTTTTTTTTTATATTTATTTAAAGGAAGGCTACCACTTTAAGCAAACTGGTTTTTATACATGAAGAGGGAAATTCTGTAGCATGCTTTTATAGAATAATTGTTATTACTGATTTTTTAATTATCAAAGCAGCTTTTGATGTATTTACATTTATACATAGTAAGTGCAGTTTTTGTGATTTTCAAATATTCAAGTGCAGTATGACTACGTGGCTCCCAAAGATGGATGAGCTATTGATGTAATCTCCAGTACCATAGAGTTTTGTATCCTGCCAATGCCGCTAATGAAAGATTACTTCCTATGAACTTCAAGTAGTTTCTTGGTGTTTTTTTTCTCTTGGCACATTTTTACTCACCGTGGTCTCATTTTTTACTGCAACATAAAATCTTGCACCTCTGTGGAAACAGCACAGCCATGGCTAGAAGTATTAAAGAAAAACAAACAAACTATTTTATAAGAAAGAGAAAATAAACATTAAATTATTTTGATTATATAATTTACAAAAACTGGGGGGAAAAAAACTAAAGTCAACTTATGTACAAGTGTCCACAGGTGTTACCAACACTGGATCAATTGTTGGGTCTACACACTATAGATATTTTACTACTTATGTTTTTACTTTGTTTACATGCTGTCTGCTTTGTGTAAACTCAGCCTGTTGTTCAGCCCAGTTTGGGTAAAAAGTTGCTGAATTTTTGTTAAGTTACTGTTGCTTACAGCTAAGTCATGAACAGCTTTATGTTTGCCTTTACGGAATCTTCTTAGTGAAAACTGTTTTATTTTAGTCAGTTTTTCTAAATGATATGAAGGATAAAATTATTTTGAGGAAATATCACAATTTTAAAAACAAAAGTCACATAGGATTAGTTTAAGAAGTTACAGTTTCTTGTTCTGATAAATGGTCTAATTTTGGGAATGTTATTTTCAAAGACTAAGCTCACTGGCAGGTTTTGTTGTTTACTGAATATTAGCAAGGCAACAATACGGTAAACAGTATGGCAAAGGCTCACCTTTTTATTTTTACTGTTGTTCAATGAATTTTCTTTGCTGTTATGTTTGAAATACTCAATGTCTCAATCCAGCAACTTTCATGTGAGCATTACAGCAAAATAACCGGCCATATTTTGCCTCTTTTTCAAGGTGGACTTCTTGTATCAGTTCTGGAAGCTGAAGAGGAAGGCCAACTTTAACCGACCTCTGGTGACCTTAAAGAGGGACGAGGTGGACAACCTGGCCCAGCAGGAGCAGGATGTCCTCTACAGACGCCTCAAACTCTTCACACACCTCCGACAAGACCTGGAAAGGGTGAGTAGGAAAACCAGATGTATGTGTGTGTGTGTGTGTGTGTGTTTGGTATGAAGCCAGTGAAACTTGTTTAATTGCGCGGTGTGTTTTATTGTGGATGCACTCCTCGTGTGTGTTCAGTGCTTGAGCCATCCAGTATTGCTGATATAGTCAAAAGGTAATTTACATTTTTTCTGAATGTTAATTAAAAAGATCATTGACAGTATCATGTAAAGTTGGTTTTTCCTCTCATGAATATTAATGCTAAATGAATGAATAGCTCAGAGGATGAAGCCTTAATGAAATGACTCAGTGATATAATGAGTGACTGACTGATAGCCCAGTGTTGAAAATTTAAGTGAAAATCCACCCACCGCAGAGAATTCATTTGGCTTTCCTGTGATCTCTCCTCACTGGAACACATTTTTATGTAAAACTGAGGCGACACAGAACTCGAGAGTTTTCTCAGACTTGTTTTCTGGAGTGTTTCTTCTGACTCTGACTCTGTTTCTTCTGACTTTGGGACAAACTTAACAGAAAATGCAGTCTCAGGTGACCTAGAGCACAGAAATAGCATGTATATATGTCCCTTGGGATGTGGAAAGTTACCTCTTGAGTGGAATAGTGTGGGAGGCGTAGCAGCACCAACCAGACTGCGTTTTCTTTTCTCGGAGAGCCTCATGAGCCCCCTGCTTAGCAACACGATGTTGTTCCCCAGAGAAAAAGATGGTAATGCTTGAGCAGCTACCATGCCACAGAAAGAAGGGCTTTGATTTGGAGTCTGTAGGTGGGTGCTGGAGAAGGTGCCGACTTCAAAGTTCTGGTGAGGGAACTCAGAGGGGTTCTTGGAAGGAACAACCTGCCTGATCTAAGTCCAAGTGTTGCTTTATTTTTGAGCTTGTCTGTAAGAACCACCATATTCATGCATGGCGTGTTTGTAAGTTACAGGTTATGATATGAGACGGCTTCCCGCTGAAGCCCTCAGGCACGGTGTGATTTTGTGTGTACGAGTAGGTTACAAGAACAACTTGGGTCAAAGAAAAATATGTGATTATGAAGTTATATGCTCAGATCTTCAAGTGAAAGTAGTCCTTTACCCTGTTAACATGCCCATATGGTGTTTATTACATACTAGGAGACATGACGTGAGAGAAACAAGCAGTCACGTCTAATTCTTTCCACTTTGAAACTACAGAGTATCAATGACAGTCTATAAAACCACAGATTTTGACTTCCAGGGCTTCATATGTAACAAACCTCAGGAACCAATCCTGTCAGCTTGCGGGGTGGGGCTTCCCATATCATTGTTCTTCTTTAGAATTGTTTTCTCTTTCAAAGATTTAGAGTTGAATAACCTCAATGTTGCAGCTTACTATTATGTAGTGAGTAGTTTCAGACTTTTTGAATTGTAGATGAGCTGCCGTAAGTTGAGAAGGAAGAGATTATTTTTATGGGGAAAAAAACCTTTTAAATTTGTGATTTTGAAACACAGAGATTCGTTTTTGTGGCTTTAATCAACAACCAGACAGGAACTTTAAGGTGTGTGTCTTAGGCACTTCAATAAAAAAAAACCATAAAAGTCCAAATGGAGGAAGTTCAAATAATCAAAGTGGGGATAATTCACACTTCAAGTACTGTAGATGAGCTGGAGTACCTGGCTTCACCTCCAGGTGGACTTTCTTATTGTTTAATACTGTAGCAACCAGAGGAGACATGCTCTTCCATGTTGGCAAGCAGACATTATAGGAGTTCAGCTGTCAAAGGAAGCACCATGATAGAGACTTGTATGAGACTTCAGACCAGAAAATAAATGCTAACCTCAGCTGGGACAAATAAGGACAGGGATCCTACGTTTCAGTAAACCTTCTGATGGCCATTTTTGCAGCTTTTTAGTCTTTCTGTGTTACAACAGATTTGTGGTAATGCTGATCACCTCAAAATTCCCATCCTTGACCCTAAACCCGATCTCAAAATCGGGCTCCAGACATTCCTAGTTTGAAACATCTCATGTCAAATGGAAGCTTAGATTTGTTGCCTTGCAGAGCTGGAAGGAATCTGTGAAGGTGAAAAGGGAAAAATTCTCAGGTTTGGTTAGCTCATTAGATCTTTAAAAGGCAGACAGTCATTGTCAGACCAGAGCGACAGCAGCCTTTATGGTTGTGGAAGTAGAAGTTAAGAAAGACCATGGAGAAAGGCCTCGATGAAGGAACAATTTGAGAAACTCCTAAATCTGAGTGATGCTGTCTGAGTTGTCTTTGGGATTCCTCAAGATACCTCTGCTGCAGGAGTTCCTCAAGGAAGCATCCTGAACTCAAACAGTTCCTCCACAGTAGAAATTGGTCAGGAAACCAAAAGGTTCATCAAGGCTCTTCTAAGAGTGTAGAACACCTAATTTCCTCAATTCCATCTATGGCCATTTTTATGCACCAGTTTGTGCCTTTTCTGTATCTGTTGTAGTGGAAATGTCTTCATATATGTGTGTGTGTGTGTGTGTGTGTGTGTGGTGAGGATAATTATGTTTGCCACAATAGATTTAGTGGGTTGAGTTCATAATTCATATTTTGAGAGCATAAAAAGACCCATGGCTGAAGAAGAAAGACCTTCCCCCGTTGGAGGCATTAGTAAATCTTTGAGTAACAGTTTCTCTTTATTGTTCTACATATGGTGGGGGTATATCCTCTGCACCGCTTCCTGAAACTTACACCTGTGTTCATTCGGGAAAGTCTAGTGGCTATGGATTTATTTTTATTTCCCCCTTTAAAACAAAAGAAATATCTTAGTTAGCACAACAGAAAATCCAAGAAGAAGCTTTCATGCAACTTGCAGGGCTGAGGTCAGGAAGAAACTTGTCATCACGGCCAGATATTCGATAGAACTCACCGCCACTGTCTATACCTGATCTGTAGCAGTTCAGTTTTGAGGTCGGGCTGAATGGGGAAGTGTTCCCCCGCTGCCTTCAGGATCATAACTCTCTCTTGGCAGCTGACTGATAACCACTATGTATATTTCCCCGCTCGGTTTCTCGGATTGGTCGTGCCCATGCTCACAAACTCTCTCCAGGCTCATGTTCGCGGCGCTCTGATAGTTGATTGGCATTCACTGCTGTGGTATTCTCAAAACCTCTCTCTGACCCTGCAATCCACCCTACTAGAATCAGGAATTACAGCGGAGAGCCAACAGCCAAGCATCCACTGCAACCCCAGTTTAAGGGGATACAGTTAACTCTGGTTTGCCAAGGACAGGCGGCTGGACTGCTGCGCTGCGTTTTGCACTTGGACAAATGTTTTATATCGTTACCACAATTTAAAAAACATGGTTTCTTATGATATTTGCTTACTTTCTGATACTAAAAAGAAGCAGTGTTGAAAAAGTTCCCCCCAGAAACCTTCAGAACCACTTTATAATATATTTTCTTTCAGCAGACTGGAAGATAAACCAAATAATCTGGTTTCCCTTAAATGCTTTTTTCCCTACATTTCTTTGGCATGCGATTTGATACAGTGCATTTGGCTTGCCGTGGTTTTGGTTCAGCTTGGTTGATTTAATTTGGCTCACAGTAGGACAACCTTTTGGCAATTAGGAGGCTGCGTATCAACCAAATGACCTGCTATTCTTTTACCAAACTAAAAGACTAAAATGCAAACACGGGGAAATAATTGGGGGACATTTTTTAATTGCTCCGTGGTTTTCCCATTTAAGCCTCAGCTGGTAAGACCAATTGAGTGGACTTAAGTTCAGTTGTGATTAGACCAACGGATCAGCGTGCTTTGTCCAGCATCCCACAGGGTTAATTTGGCTTTTTAGATAACTATTCCTCACCTCTTAACTTGACATAATGGAGTGAAAAATCATTTCCCTCGGTGCAGCTTGTCGCTTCTTAACGGTGGCTTTTAACAGCAAAAAATTAAGTACAGTTTGGTTCAGTATGTAGGTCACGTTGTCGGAGGGTGGAAACAATAATGACACTATAGATAGAGAATTTGTCGCTGTGCAAATTGCTCTCAATATATATAGTATTTTCGGTGATAAAAACATAACTGTGCAGAGGTGTTTGCCTTCTACAGACTTGTGTAACTGTAGCCACACCGCAGTGGTCTCCGGTGGTCAGGATTTATTGATTGTTGCAGGCCTTGCTAACCTCCTGACCAGTCAGTGTGTCCGTGGACTCCATAACTCTTCTCCCTCCAGACCGCCCATTATTGATGTGTGTGTTGTAGAAGCGAACCATACCACTTCAAGCCTCTAAAGTTAACTCTGTTTATTCCATCAATAAAAAGGTACAAAAAAAAATCAGCAGAAAATAGCATCTCAAACAGCTTATTTTACTGACAGTATGTAAAGCAGCACAAAAACAGCTGTCTGTGCATCAGTCTGATTGTCTGTTTACTTGTTTGTCCATCTGTCAGTCATTTCATTTTTTGGCAAAGCCTGAAGGAATTATGTTTAATTAAGCAGTCAGTCACACAGAAAGGCAACACAACAGTTTCCAGGAGACACAAAAAGCACATTAATGTGTTGGTAACGCTTGCCATCTATTTCCATGTTCACATTTGTAGTTCTGTGCACTTAAATGTGTGTCGATGTGAAGCGTGTGAAAAATGCTAATAGAAACCCAGTACACTAAAACAAACTTAATGCACACACAGCTTGAATATTACATCCAAATGCTGCACAGTTACGTGGAGCCTCAGATCCCTTATTATTGACAATCTGTTGTTCTTGATGAGACAGATAATATCTAATATTAACATGGAGATTAACTGTCAGATGTTCAGTTTTCAATGACTTAAAATTTAGGGAAAAACCAACGAGGGGTCGACCAGTGTGTGTTTTTCAGGGCTGATACTGATTATTAGCTATCAAGGAAACTGATAACTGGTACTTGTTACCAATATACACTTGTAGTAAACATGTTGGTGTCAATATTTAGAATAACTCAAACTCTGTTTTCTTGTTGATAGTTATGAAATGTCTATTCCTGGTATGTACTGTGAGCATTTCCTATCACCCAGGTCAAGACTTAATCTGTCACCTGTCAGTAAGTCTGTCCCCTAGACATTTTATTTAACAGAAAGCATTCAAGATAATATAAAGTTGTGCTTCTCTTATGCGCAGTATGCTGTAATAGAATAAATGTAGTTTTCAACTGTAGTTTCATGAGCACACTACTGTTTGCCCTTTTTGTTAAATTGCACATAACTAGTAAAATCACAGATAAGAATCATAATTTACTGAAAGTGCACAATTTTTACTGTATTTACATTTGCCAAAACTTTTTTTTTTTTTTTAATCTTACAAATATCTGCCGTTATTTGAAAGACAAATTGTGTATATGTTAAATAATTATTTTAAATGCTTTTCCCTGTTTTGTTAAATTACAAAAACACATCTTGTACAATAATGGAAAAAAATATTAAATTACAAGCTGGCTAAAAAGAACAACAACAGCAAAAAATAAACAAGTGACTGTAAATAATGTCCACACAAAAATGAGTATTGCTACAAATGGTCATAATTGTATTCTTTTACGATGTGTGACCATTAAATCACAAAGTTTTACTCTATTTAAATAAGATCAATCATTATTTTACAGACATTTTCTATTATTTTGGAGTTTTTCCAGTGTTCAAACATAACAGTATTTAATCTTTTTTTTTTTTTTTCAACATTTTTTCTGGCACCCTTGTTGCCAAATTTTTACAGGTTTTTTTCTAATTTTTTATATGTAGTCCTATGAGTTTCCATATTGATCAGTTTTACTTCTCTATTATCTCAGTTACTAGCTACCAAATGCATGTTTTCACTGCTATCTGATTGCAGTGGTTTGTCTTTCTTACGTATTTCTTCATTATAAGAACATCAAATACATCATCAACACAACTGACCTCTATTTAGCCACATATTTATGTGATTAATGTTATGTAGCTTTATTAATCTGTGATCTCTGATAAACTTCCACACACTTGTAGACTAGACGAGCACTTGGGAACACTTTACACTGTTGACAATTACAGGTAATAGATCCCAGTGTGCTGAAAATATTCAACTAGGACAGACAGTCGGAGTGTAGTGAATGTCTCCAGTAATACTGTGTTCCCTGAAGGCTTTGGTTGAGTTGAACGTTTCTGTGAATGTGTTTCTTGCGTCTTACTTATGTACAGCTATTTTCTAAGTGTGTGTTGTCAAAGATGTTCCGAAAGATCTTCCGTCATCCGTTTACGTGCGTTTTCCAAAGCTGCACTGAACTCATCGTGTGTCTGATAATTGTATTGAGGTTATTTTCAAAGAAGCACTTATCAGCCGAGAGAGGTGCTCCAATCAAAACGTGACACCGTCTGTTGGTAACAGTTCCACGGGGGGATCGTGTTCACCGTGAGACCCGTTGAACTGAGGTTGCTGAATCTCTGTCAGCTCCACATCGAGCAGCATTCCTCTTTAACGTTGGGAGAATTGATTGTGCTTGCTGCTGGCAGGTCATCCATGAGGAGGATTGATCTCCAATTGGTCACATATTGGCCCGGCGAGTGTTGACAGCCCTCTGCTACTGATGCTGGTGGCTGTCGATATACAAGCCTTCTTTCACTTCATCCGTCTTCTTCAGTTTCATTCTCCCTGCTCTCCCCTCCTTCACCGTCTCTTTTCTTCTCCTGATCTTTGCTTCTCTTTCCTCACACACCTGTAAGAATCAGCCGTATCGCTGGTTGCTGGCCCGTATTTTTAACCCATACTCCTGTGTTTGGACTCTATTTAGCGCTTTGAGCAAATGTTCCACCTGTTATATTGTTTGGTTTCTTCCTCTCCGAGTTCAAGCGTGGGGTCTTTTCTGTGGAGATGGATGTGTGTTCGGCATTGTGTTTGTGTGTGTGTGTGCGTCGAGGCGAGCGTGTGCATCTGTGTGCAAGAGAGTATTCCAATCATCTCTGATTTGCTGGCAAATTGAAAAATCCCCTCCATCCTTCCATCCCGTCATCCCCAGACCCCAACCCAATCAGACCCCACGACCAAACCCTCCAGCCTGCTGCTTTTGTGAATAAATGTGTGTCTGTGTGTGCATGTTGGTGGTGGTGGAAGATTCCGGGGGCTAATGTTGGGGTGGATTATCCCCCTCCTCTTCCTCTTTGAAGTGCTGCCAATGGAACGAATTGCACCGTGCTGTCCCTAATGCACTGGTGAGCTTTCTCCATTTCTGTACTCCTCTCCCGAGTGCTGCCCAAAAAACCTCCCCTCCTCCCCTCTCACCAACATCACTCATCCAATCAGCGCGCAACGTGTCGAAGCAATGTGTGGCGCGTTGATTGGACAGCGCAGGTTAGCTGCTAAATGTTGCATTGTTTTTTTGTGGGGGAACAATTCACGTCACGAACCGTCGTTGACATAGGGGTTGGACTCACCTGCTGCTGGTAAACATATTAAATCAGCCAATTAACCCTCTGAACCCCAAGCAGTTTCTGGATGTTTTTTTTTTCTGCTCCTGTTACATTTTTAGTCACTGTGGGCTCATTTTTCACTGCAATATAAAGTGCTGCACCTCTTTGGAAATAGCACAACCATGACTAGAGGTAGCGAGAACTCAAAAATATCTTTTATGTAAAAATTGAACCCCCCCACCTCCTTAAATCAGCATGTGCAACATTTTTCAAGTGGCTACAGGTGTTACCAGCACTGAAAAAATGATGGCTGTATAGTACTTCACTGTAGATATTTTACTACTTGAATGTATTTTTTCAAGTAGTGTTTCAACAAAACTGTGCACCAAGATGGTTAGTTCAAGGACTGTCAAACAGTTTCTGGCCCTGATAAATGGTGTAATTTTAGTGCTCAGATTGGATTGGCATATGAAGAGTTTGAAGACCAGATAAACACCTTGGCCCATGTTCTTTGGGTCAATCCTGAGCACAGCTTGTGGAGAGCATTGTTACAGGAAGTGCTAAAGGAGGGTTAATATGGTCTGGAACAATATTTATGAATGCCAGGACACAAGATTTCCCAGCAGAACATTGCATTGAATAAGATGTAACTCCTTACCTATCAGTGGTTTTACATTCGTAAAGTATTAATTTTGGATTCATCAGTTTTAATCATAGACATTTATTTCTCTCGGATCATCCACAGAGGACTAAAACTTTGTATTGTCACCCCAACCAGTGGAGGCAGATGACTGCCTTACCTGAGCTTGGCTCTGCTGGGGGTTTTTTTCTTCACACTTTTGCTAAGTTCTTGTGCAAAGGGAATCAAATGGAAAGCATGGATTTGTTTGGTCTCTCTCTGTAAAATTTGTAAGGCCCTACTATGAGATGAGTTGTTGTGTATTGGCACTATATACAGATACATGGAACTGAAGTGAATTGCACTTACATTCAATGCTGCAGGTGCATAGTATCAGCTCACAGGAAGAGATGGCTGGTCTGCAAGGCTTGAGATGTCTGCAGAAGTTGAGGTAAGGAGGGGAAGAGCTGGATGAAAATAGGTTAGAGGGAAGGAGGAGCGCAGGGTGGAGGTTCAGGATCTGGAAGCACAAAGAGGAAGGAGCAGGCCTGGACACTGGAGGAAAGGCGCTGGAGTCCTGGAGGGAGGTAGAGGAATCAGGAGTTAAAATGACTTGCCCAGGGACATAAACCCGGGGAGAGCTGGGCCTGATGGAGGGAAAGCAGGTGCAAAAGAAAATCTTTTCCTTTCTCATTTCCTCCAGTATGTTTTCACGTCTATAACTACACGAGTCAAACAATTGCAGTTAGTCTTTTTCCCACCCATCGGTGCCGCAGCCAAGGCTGGCAAAGTGTCTGATGGCAGAGTGCCGCTGTGTGTCCTGCCCTCTGCTCTGCCTTGCGCTCTCACGGTAAAGACTTGGCAGCACACTCGGCCCAGCAGGTCAGCAGTCCCACACCCAGGAGGCCAGAACAGAACAGTACACTTATAAAACAGTCCACTTAAGGAAGGGGAGAGCCAGGGAAAGTTCTGATTATGAGTAGCTAACATATGTTTCATATAACTTCTTATTTTTTTCACTTCTGAGCACACACAAGCAGGGAGTATTTGTGGATACGGCAGTTGAAGAAAAAAAATAAGTAAGCAGCGCGTTGGACTATAGTTTAGGATTGTAATACTGCAAAGAGTCCAACAAGACAGAGGGCAGCAGTGGCAGCACCTCAAGCATGGAGCTGCAGGTTTGGAAGCAGCAGGTAAACTGCGTCGGTACACTTTGTGCCGTGAGGGAGGAAAGCCCATCAGCTAGTTTTCCTTGGCTGCAGGTTGCACGTTCACAGTTTGTTTTCTTTCCACAAACCCCCCTCGGTGCTCCGTTCTGTTTGAAAAGAACACAGAGGAAGTATGGAAGCTAAGTAAAGAATGAAGGGAAAATATACGTGAAACGTACACAAGCTTGTACCAGACGTTCTGCTGACTTGGGTTCACAGGGCGGTGAGTGAAAATATGGATAAGGGAAGGTTAAAGAGAAGAACTTTCCACATCAAAAGAAGCTAAAGACAAAACGTTTCTTGGCAGATGAGGCTTGTTTGTATCTTTATTATCTCAGGCAGCCAACATCGATGGATATTCTAGAATTTTTGCAACCTGGTTTGAAGCACATCCACGATTCATAAATGCCAAAATCCACATGACCCATCATAGAAATCTTCCAACTTCTCCATTTTCTTAGATTTTCTTCACTTTTTTTTTTTTTTTTTTTAAATGTGGTTGAAAGGAGCCACGAAAACACTTGGACTCGTCTCCTGACTTTTATTTACTTTTCTTAAGTCGTCTCTGTTCTACACAGTTATCCAAGAAAAACTGTATTTATGAAGTCATTTGTCCGTTTTTATGGCTCTGACCCTTATTTAATTTACTTGTGGTTTCAAAATTTTCATTTATCACTTGCCCGTGATCTTAGTTGCTTATTCTTTGAAGACTCCACTGATGTATTATTTGGATTTTTTTACCACCCTGCAGTTAGAAAACTCATATGGGGCAGATTTGACCCTCTGAAAGGTATATTATCATTTAGCAAATCACCAAAAAGACACAATTTATCAGAGCCAGAAACTGTAAAAACAGAGAGAATCATCAGATTTTCATCTTTCTAATGGTCCATGAACTAATTATCTGAGTCGTGCTGTTTCATTGGAAAGCTTAACCAAATCCAAGCTATGATATTTCATCCAAGTCATTTTATTTTTTGTACGTCTCATTTAAAAACAAACCAAAAATAAACCATTTTGCATTAACCACATTCTGCAATAACAAAAAAATTGGCGCTTCTTTTCGCAACCAGGAAGCAATGACTGATGACTGAATGACTGATTCAGCTGTGACCAACAGACTTTTCGGCTAAACTGCAGGCTGTGTGGAAACAAATGTAAAATGTAAGCAGTAAAATGTATTTAGTATGTAGATTCAACCTTTTTGTCTGGTTTTAATGTTGTGGCTGGTCAGTGTATATATATATTTACTGTATGACTTTTCCTTCTTCTTCCACCTTCATCTCAGAGTGATTTCTCTTTTTTACTGCCAGTGCACTCTGAAAGACAGAAGGGGGAATGTCGCAGGTAGTGAGGGATGTGTCATTTGACTCACCTTTTTCAGTTCATTTTCAGTTCATTACATTCATCTGGCTGATGGAGACGTACCCGCTCTCACCCTCTCAGCACCGTTCCCCCTCACCCTGCATATCGCACACCCACCCAGCAGCTCATCTGGCAAACCGTCTCCAGTGTTACGCAATGTTAGGTAGGGTCAGGGAGAGGACAGAGACATGGAAAGAGAGACAGACTCTCATGCTCTGCCTACTTGGTTATAGGATCCCGCTTTTTCTCTTGAGCGCACACACTAAAGTATATACACTCAAACACCGATGTCAACTCCACTTACATGCTTCACTGCCACATGCGCCTTTCTGCTCACGGCGCACATACACCGCAAGCTCATTCATCGCCTACATGCATACCGGCGGAGGCACATGCATCGCCTCCATACGCGCTGTTACAGCTATGCACATAGCTGTAAGGGGGGTGGGGGGGTTTCTAGCTGCAGGCCAGACGGGCCGAGTCATGCAGCAGACAGACCCACCCTGTTGGATCAGCATCAACCTGGCTCCCTACACGCAGCTCTGCTCCAAACCTAATACTGGCTCACTACACACAATCCCTTCTTCTTAGGCTGCTGTCTGTTTCCAAGATGCTTCAAGTTACTAGGAGAGGTCCAAGACAAGGCCCTTTTCTGTCCGCCAGCAACAGTTACTGCTAAATCTCAACATTCGGCAGCCACCGTAAGTGTTTTACCAGCCAACCAGGTCTCATTTGTAAATTTTAGGACAGACCTGGAAGTCGGCGTTGGCTTCCTCCCAGAGTGACGGGTAGAGTAACGTAGACTCCTGAGGGAAGCAGTCTGGTCCTTTCTGTAGTTTATGACCTCTCTGCTGCAGGATTTTGGCTTGCGTTCATGCTTGCTGATGGATTCTCCAGAGATAATTCCCATACATCAAAAAACTTTTAGTCAGGATGCATAGCTTTGAGGAGTGATCAAACACTGCACATCACTTGCTGTGTCTGAGATACATGTATATCAAGTCTACGGTCTGAGCTGATTCAAATTCGACAAGCTATATCATACCTGCTGCAGGGGGATTTATCAGCACATTTAATACTGCAGGATTCACTTCACACTGTAAATCAAACTAAATCCGGTTAGAAACATCAGATCTGCTTTGTGTTTTAGAGAGATGTTTTTATAACTGTAGCTTTGGCGGCTAATTTACAGCACGAGTGTGAAAGCTTCTCCACCCACCGAGGTCAGGATGCACTGTAGAGACCTGCTGCCTTGTTTAGTTTTACAACTTCAAGGGGTACAATGAAATCCTTAAAGTGCTTTTCCACTTAGCGGTGTGTTTTTGGTCAGTGTTGCTTCACTTGGTTGTTTAGGCTTCACTGTGCGGAATGATGTATGTGCAAAGTTTGGCAAGACTTTTTTAAAGTGGAAAGTTTCTCCGAGCTCACCTAAAATCTGACCTGAAGGCATCAAGCTGTGAGCAGGATCACAACTGGGACGGGACTTCTTTTCTTAATCCTACTTCTGCCCACTTCCTTTGGATTCCTGACCGTTACCGCCCAATGCAACGTGCGTTCCACTCCCGCCTGCATCCGAAAACATCCTGACCATTCACGGCCGCACAATGGTTTCATTGCTTTTGTTTCTTGCTTTGTTCAACAGAGAAAACACATTATTTTACTGTGTGGCATCAATAATGAGACTGATACCTGTTGCTTTCAACATAGCAAAACTACAATTGTAAGAATTACAGTTATTCTAGAGCACTAAGTACATCTTGCATACATTTTTCAATAGTATCTTGCTTATTATATTTAGGTAAGCTTTGAAGGAGAGCTTACTTCGACCATGAAAATGAAGCCGGTTGCATCTAATTTTTGCCCGTTCTTTATCAGCACTTTAAATATTTGTTGCAACAAAGTTCTTCTTTGCCAAATTTGCGCAAATGTTGGTTTTGTATTGCAAAAATCTGTTTTAATGTTGCTTTCAGCATCATTTGTTGACTCTTTCCCTTTGGTGAGCAGTTAATCCTGGAGCTTTCCTCTTGTTATACTAGACAGGTTTTAATATGGTTAAAGAATTTCTAACAAGGTGAATGGACTTTGTTAGGGAGACATTATACTAGAGACAAATTGTTTGTATTTTTTATATATTTCTTTAATATATCTTCATATTTTTGGTTCTTGTAGCTGAATATTTTTTAGCAGAATTATTGAGGTATAAAACCTGAAACTACTACTGATTTGAAAAACTTCAACGTAACTTTGGATAATATGTAATTGTATTTTAAAATTGAAGTTATTTTTCAAACTCACATTGAAGGTAACTGGAATTTTTTATACTAATGGATTCTCTTATTCCGAAACATGCAAAAATAACTTTGCAAGCAGATACAGATTAATTCAAGAAAATATTTTTTTAACCCATAGATTTCTTGTGTGTTCGTTTGTTTGTTTGCTTCCTTCAAATATATTACGTTTTAGTTTTTTTTTTTTTAACCATGTTTTCTTTCCCACATTACACTTCTTGCAAAGAGCTGGATACTACAGCAATGATGTCAAAGTCAATTAGACACAAGTTTTTTTTTTAATGATTTTTTTGTAAAGTGTTTTACTGGAAAAATAATGTATAACTGAACGCATTCCAGACATATTAAAAATGAATCATAAACTGTTAAAACAATTCATTGTTTGAGCCACAAAGACGATATAAAAAAGAGAAAAAGCACAGTTAAACAGGATAAATATAGCAGCAAGCATACGATCCCCTGCAGTCTTTAGTCTGGTTTTTGGAGCCAAGTGATGGGTTTAAAATCTCATAAGTAAACTGTTAGCTGAGTTTTAAAAGGTTAGAAATAAGAGCTGAAAAACTTCAAATCAATTCTAAAACTCGTTGTAAATGTGAAAATGCTCCTTTTCTCCCGTCTTTGATCTGCTTAGGAGTCTGGCTGCATCATTGTGTATGAGCTGAGGGCAAGAACAGGCTTTACACCTTCAGGTAGCCTCCAGCCCCATTCACTCTGCTAGAAACCGCCTGTTGAGATGCACTGCTGTTTAAAATGCTGCATGCTAAGCTCAACTGTGTAACACAGCCCTGAGGCTTCGAGGCTTACAGAGAGCTGCTCCTTTGGCACTCCACTTTGATAATGCTATGCCACAAGGTCACTGAGCTGCCTTCCAGGGCAGAGGAGAGATCAGAAACACTTCATTATGCCAACTATGTGTACTTTGGGTAAACTGGTGGAGAACCAGATCTGTAACGTCACATAAACACACTTACACATAAGTCACTGAATCAACCAGCTAATTTTTAAAATCTGCAGGGATTTTAACATGACGTATATGCAATGCTGATCATTATGTCATCTTTGCGAATAAATATGTGATTCAGAAAACAGAATATTTCATTAAACCTCAACACTGTCACAATCTGTTTTCAGGTCTTTAGAATTACTTCTGCGTATGTGAAGGAAGCTGCATGAAGTCTGATAAATTGCCTTCAGTGTTGGGTGGGACTGAAAACTACAAGTTTGAAAAAAGAGAAAAAATAGAAAAAATCCCAGAACTCTGCTCCTCATCTCTTCTTGAGGGTAGCTGCTTGAGGCAAAATTAGCTGCTACTCGCATAGCACCCCTGAATCTCAGACCAAACTGTCAGCAGTCGGGTTGCATTTAGACGATTTATCCCTCTGAAGCACAGAATCCCGCAGCAAGTTTGAAAGGCATGTTACTTTTTAAAAACTCTCTTAAATTACACAATTTATTAGAGCCAGAAACTGTAAAAACAGGGAGAATTATTGGTTTTTCAACTTCACAACAACTTAAGCATAAAATAGGAATATATATCATCAAAATCACTTTAATCTACATGTCTGTTTTTCTTTAATCTAAAGAATAACCTGCTTTATTAACCAAATTCGGTAAAAAAAAACTAAACATTCTATGTTTTTCAGCACAACCAAGAAACGATTAGTGGCCCATCTGCAACCAACTGTCAGCTGACAAAAAATCAGGGACTTTTCAGCTGAACTGGGATGAACTGCAGGCTGTGTTTACACAGAACAGATGGGAGACGAGGATAAAAACTAATTAAAAATGTAATAAGTAAAATATTCATAGTATGTCGAGTTGCCTTTATGGTAACATCTGTGGGCCATTGGAAAAATTTTGCACATTTTGAATTCAGTTTTTTCAGTTTTTGTAAAAATGAATTAACAAAGAAACTCAGCTTTCTTCCTTTTTTTGTTTGTAATCCTCATGGCATTATAACTATACCATACTGCACAAAAAACATTTTCAGGTTCTCTCTACTTTAAGTCATGGTTGTACTGTATCCATAGAGATCCATGACTTCATATTTCAGTTAAAAATGACTCCACGGTGAGTGAAAATGTGACAGAAGCAAAAAAAAATAAAAAATTGCTTGAGTTTCAGAGTTTTACAACACAAATTCAAGCACAATATGAGTTTCTTCTACAATTAAAAACCCTCAGAGGCCCAATGTTTGGCTTTCCTATCATTTGAAATATACAGTTTCTGATGCCCTCCCCTTCTGCTCGAGGCCTGTAAGTACTGCTGGAATCTACATTAATGTAACAGTAGAGCACTCCAAGGGAGCAACGTGAAACTTTCTCCTCAACTCTTGGGAAACAAAGCATCTGCTGACTGACTCCCGTCTCCTTTTTCTACTTTTATTTTAAGCGTCACGGTGATATTTTCCGTGACATTTCCTGCCGGGCTTGCTGCAGCGGCCGGTCTTTTCCAGGCGGCGTGAAAGGCCAGACCACACGGCCTTTTATCCCAGCAAAGTGGCGTGGCAGGCCAGCTTCAATTGTGCACCAGTTAAACCGCTGATAGTGGCAACAATGACTCTCCTGAGTGACTTCAACTCTCCACCCATCTCCCATCACTCCGCCTTTAACCTTTTTTTTATGTTCTTTTATCAACTTACTCTTTCTGCGTTTCATCCATTCGCTGATACAGGACTTTGTATGTAATGCTGTCCCCTTTTCATTCGTTTTACCAACTTCTCTCTTTTGAGCTGCATCTATATTTGTAAAATATCCTCACTTTCTCTCCATTTCTTCCTCCTTCATCACTCTGTTTCTCTCTATCACCTCCTCCTCCTCTGCCTCTTCCTCTCTCTGGATATCCTCACCATCCCGCTGCCCCTCTGATATGAGCTCTGTTGGATGAAATAAATATGAGGCAGGAGAGGTATAAATATTTATAGCTGCTTCGGCTGTATAATTCTGCACGGCAGTGTGTCGTTGCGCTGTGAGTGTGTGTGCATACATACATGTAAGGTGTGTGTGTGTGTGTGTGGTATATGTTTTCAGACCCTTGACCAGTGCAGGTGCCAAGGCTGCTGCAGAGATAAATAATTCACTGGAAGTTAAACCTTGAATTCACATCACTTTGATAAGACAATAGGAGTAACACGGGAGCACAAACACACACACACACACACACACACACAGTAGCACTGAACATATGTGCCCTCGCACATGTAGGAATAAAAGCATCCTTGCGCTTACACATGTTTGACACAGATGCCGTGTCGTACAGTAAACACGCATGACAACACGCGCTCGTGCAAACGTGAATATGCATGAAATTAAATGCACACATTGGCACGCACTGATACCAGCGACACACAAGCCCAGTAATACATCCATGCAGCACACTTGATGCACATACTTAAGCGACTGTGTTATGGATGTTACTAATGTAGGTGACTGCTGCACTGTGTGTACGCTTACTTTTGCACGCTGGCAATGTTTTGCTCATGTCAGCCATCTTCGCAGAGACTCGCACACTCCTACAGGCTCCCTGGCTGTGTTACACACAGATAGGGGTGCGTCAATAAGTAATGAGGGAGATATGAGGGCCCCCCGTTTGACCCGAGCCTTTTAATATTTTACTGTAGGGTCCCTCACGCGGCACCAGCCAACACAGGGCCGGAGCTCAACCGTAAAATCTCACTTCACAGGACTGGACGTCAAGTACCGCCCCCTAAGGTCCAATTTAATAACGTCCTCCTAGAGCCAGTCGACTCAAATAGCACTTTGTATAACTGTTTAAAAGAGAAAACTATTTCGGTAAGATAAAGAGCTCCTGTGCAGGGTTTGTGTTGGGAAGTATGCAGGATGAAAGGCAGATAGTGGCACATTAAGATCAGTCTATTTGTTGGTAATAACAGGAGGTTAATAATATTAGGTTGCTCACAGTACAAAAACACATCATTAACCAGCTGAGCCTTTGAGTATTTTGCTTGATACAGCAGGAAAGATGACTGTTTATCAATTCACCCTCCAAACTTCAGGCGTTTTTTTTGCTCCCGTCACATTTTAGCTCACTGTGGGTTCATCTTTCACTGCAATATGAAGTCCTGCACCTCTATGGAAACCTCACAACCATGACTAGAAGTAGAGAGAAATGCAATATGGCAAATGTATTATGTATTAAATCATGAAAAACTGATTTTAATAACACTATTTGTTTCCCGAAAAATTAAAAAAGAAAAAAAAAAAGGTTCTACAAAAAAAAACTATTTTTCTAATTAATTAGTTTCCATACTTACCACAGCGAGTATTTCAGCAGAAAACTTGCTGAATTCTTGTATATTTATTCACAGCTGAGTGAATCAGTTACACAGAAGGGTGCAGAATTTTTAGTTTTTTACAGGATCATGTTAGTATAAACTATTTATTTTTGGCATAAAAAAGCTTAGATATGTTTAGTTTTTAACAAGATCAAGGACTGTCAGAAAGTTAAAAATCTAATGATTTTTACAGTTTTTCCCTTTTCTGCCTCTGATACATGTTATTTTGGGATTTTTATAAGATAACAGGCCTTTCAGCGAGTTAATTGTCGAGCACACGGTCCACTTTAAACTGTCAGGCCTCTCTGTGCATTCTTTCTTTCTCACTTATACAATAGCAATAAATAATGCATAAGCACAACTTAGTTTAAAATTACAAGTATAACAACTCTATTTCTTCAGATCACAGCCTGTTTTTGTTAGCAACTCAGACAGCAGAGAAGCAGAAGGAAAAGTGTGCAGAACTTTGAATGCTGCCATTTAGTATAGATCAGCTCAGGAGGAGGCCAATCAGGTTTACGTCTGACTATATTGACTTGCAAAGACTCAGACAGAGCAAGATGTCCACTGCAGCCGGGAGGAATCCAGGAGTTTTTGTCTCCAAAAGTTACCTGCTAGAACTATTGATTTGTCTAAGTGTGAGTTTTATTTTACACTCCTCGTGTTGTGTTTTAGTTTATGTGCTTCTTGTCTCCTACACAAAGTAATCATTGCAACTAAGAACAGGGATTTGGACAGAATTAGTTTCCATTTCGTCATTTTGATTGTATTTTGAAATAAAATATCTAATAATGAAATACTTTATTTGTGTCAAACGTGGAATCAACCGCGGATAACTACTTTAGTGCTCATAACCAAAGGCAGATTGTTGTAGACATCAAAACCAAGATGCTATTAACAAGCTTTTTTTTTCTTTTCAAATAACAGGCACAAATTTACTGTTCGCCATCATAGTTAACTACAAACTGTATCCAGTTGACATATTAAAGACCTAAACTACATTGCCAACATACTTCAACGATGTTATCACGGCTGCTTCAGGCACATCTTTGCGGTTTTGTGAGCAGTTTTATGACCTGTAATGTAAACAGTCTCTTGACCAGGCATTTCTCAGAGACGATGTTTATTTGCTGGGGTGTGAGGTGCTTTGAGGTTGCTAAAGCAAGCATTTATAGGACGGTTAACTGTTTTTTATAGGAAGAGCATTTATCTCAGGGTGTCTTTGCAGTTAGCCAAAGCGGACAGATAAGAATCCTACAGTCATTACTGAAGCATAAAGTAAGGCATGCGGTTCCAGTGGCCTAGTTTTTGCATGTTTGCATATGTTTCGGTGCATTTGTGTCCTCATTCGTGTTTGCTTTAATGTTGATGAAACCGTGCGATGACGCCTTTCCACCTTCCTGGTAGTTTGACTGTTTCCTCGGGTGACTCAGCAATAACGGAATTAAAATCAAATTCTGAAAAAGAAACATCTCAAACTAACTGAAGGCTGGTTTTTACTGTTTTGATGCTCCCTGGTGCAGTATGTGTGGTGAATTCGCCACTTTCTTTACCGTCTAAACAGCTGTTGCATTCGTACAACTTACCAAACTTGGTGCAAACTACCAGCTTATTTGATATTTGATTTGGTTCAGTGCCATGATCTTTTCATAGACTACCTGGAGTTTTAAGAATCCTGATAGAATAGATCCTTTCAGTGGATTTGAGTACAGCACTTTAAGTAGATGGAAGCCCTTTTCATACATTCCTGTTAACTCTATGAAAGGCATGTCATCTTTTTAGAAAATCACCATTTATTAATGCTACAAACTGTAAAAATAGAAAGAATTGTTAAATTTTTTTTTAAATAAAACCTCTTTCAATCTACGGTTAAAGTTGTAACTTTTTATTTAAATTGAAATTTTTTTTAGATGAAATGTTTACTCTGAACAGAATCTGCAAAAGATCAAAAATGTTGTGTTCCTCAGCACGACCTTGAAGCCATCAGTGACTCAAGTGTGACCATCACTCACATAACAATATTCAGGGACTTTCTGGCTGAAGCGCAGTCTGTGTTTGCGCAGAATAGATAAGAGACAAGTATAGAAACAAAATGAAGTTGTAAATAGTATCTATAGTGTGTGGAGTCACCTTTTTCCCCCGTTTTGGTAACACCTGTGGGCACTTGGAAAAATGTTCATACTAATTTTTGTTGTTTTTTTTCTTCTTTTTTTCTCAATTTTTGTAAAATTAATAAACAAAAAAATCAACTTGCGTCCTTTCTTTTAGGATTCATGGCTTTCTAACCTTGTCACGCCACACAGGAGACATTTCTGAGTTCTCTCTACGTCTTGGTTGAGCTGTTTCCGTAGTGATACAGGACTTTATATTGTAGTGAAAAATGAGCTCACACTAAGTAAAAATTTGAAATGTGCAAAAAATGCCCAGAAATGAATCTCGGTTCAGAGGGTTAATAAATATTAAGGCCTGCTATGTCTGTCATTATGAAAGACTTTTTAACACATGTTCCCAAATCACTCATTGTTTTGGTTCAACATCACATCCTGATAAGACTTTCTCTCTGCTAAAAACAAACACTAACTTGCTCAGCTCACCAACCATGCAAGTAAAATAACAAGCACCACCCATTCCCCGCTATCAGATCTCTGTGCCCGGGCAGTTAGCTGAGAAAACACCCTCACCATAACTCATTTCAGCTCTTCCCATCAGGTTGCCGTCATAAAAACTCTTTTGCCAGGACAAATGCTCTCAAAACATCATTAATTCCATCTGCCGGAAACATTACAAACAAGCAGCAAAGGAGTTTGTCCCCTGACGCATGCACATATTTGCACTTTGGGACCTTAGAAGCCATATTGTTCTTAAATATTCATGTATATTTTTAGTTTAGAACTCTATGTGCATATGTTGGAGTCTGTGCCTTGGAATGCCCTTTTCTGATTCATTTTACAGTTAGGAGATGCTAAAAGAAGTAGAAAAAGAAGTTGACTTAAGTGGCTGTTAAAGATCAGTTTTAACTAGATCAATTGCTTAACTTGCTTTTATGGTCAGAGCAGACCAAACTAGCTGCCTGCTCTCTTTCAGCGGGGAAGCTTGACCCTGAGTCTGTAAATCCAGAGTACAATAAATTGAAGCTAATTGGGAGGTTACAAAAATTACAGTCAGCTGGGCCCACCCTGTTAGTGCCAAAAATCCATCACTTCCCAAACAGCGTTTCACCCCGAAGCTCTGAGCACGATTTTGATGACGTTCTCTCATGCTATAATTTTATCTCAGCCAGCCTCTCAAACCATTATGGGATAAAGCTTCCCTGCTGGGCACCCTGTAGCATCTGCAAACACATTCCTCAGACCTCCACTTACCCCTGGCTGGCCGGGTAATAAAACATAGCCAATTAGGCTTTACTCCTTGCTGCGTGAAGCCCTTCTCCTGCTGCTGACTGTGATTTGAGTCTGAATAACTTCCTCTCTGACTTCCCCTCCTGAGAAGAGGTGGATGGGGACTAACCTCTCTACTCTACCTGACAAATGGTGTGAAACTTCTCAGGAGGTAGCAGCACATCTGTTCATTAGTGCTGCCTCCTGAAATGTCACCATCGTACGTCCTTCATTTCTGTGCTGTTCAGACGACCGGAGCTGTCTGTCCTGCAACAAACATATTTATTTATTTATTGTGACAACTGGCATTTTGCCTTTATTTGACAGCCAGTAGAGGCACGAGACCTGGAGAGAGACATGCAACAAAAGTCCGTGTAATCAAACCGTAGACGTCAGTGTATGGTATTCGCCTTAGTCATGGTGTCTCACGTACGCTCGTATTTATGGTGTTTTTTTTAAGTGTACAGTATTTCAGGAAAGTTTGCATTCATAGCATCCTCTCATGCTTACTGTGGGGAACTAGTTGCTTTAATCCGTATGTAAATTAAAACGTAACTACGAGGTGCGATTAAAAAAAATTCTGAGACTCAAAAGAGAATCAAAAACCATACCTGATTTAAATTTGGCTGTCATCCCCATCAGAGTCGTCTCCTTGTGCAACGACACACCACTCTCAGCCCTGCTGTCAGGCTTGGAACGCTCCCTTGAAGTCCCCTTATGCAAGAATGTGTCTGTGATAGACACCGAATTCTCCTAAACTGTGTCAAAATGCGGATCTCTCAACTTGAATTTCATTCTGGGGAAGTGGAAGAAGTAACAGGGAGCCAAATGTGGCGAGCAGGGTGGATGGAGAGCAGCGATTATGTTGTTGCGTGTAATTACGACGCTCTGACCAGGTGCACAGTGCAGTTGGTGCATCCACTCGCCATCATCCCACAGTTTTAGTCATTTGCGAAACATTTTCTCCCTCAGACACTTCAGGATGTTTCAGCAGAACTCTTCCTTGAACTAATTCCCAGTAGTCTGTGAATGTCAAGTAAACAACAAGCATGCTTCTGACCTGGTGCATCTTTAAAGTTGGGTTTTTCATTGTCAAAACTGTTGTTTCTTCTCCTGTTGGCAGCCGCAGACCCATCTTTCATAACCAGTGATTATCCTTGACATGACAGTTGGCTCATCTTGGACTGCTTAATGACTCAGAATGCAATGTTTTTTTCTCTGCTATAGTTTGATCCCTATGAAAAAACACACATATGCACCTGCCACTGGTCACAAAATGTAGATAGTGTCGTGTCACATAGGCTTCTGACTGCCAGCACATGTTGATCACACTTTTACTTCTTTACAATTCCCACAATGCCAGCTGACATATAGGACAGCGATGAAGGCTTCCCATCTCAACCAACCTTTTTTCTGATGCTTTTGTTGTGAAAGTTACAGTTAGTTGAGTTTGTTGTTTGTCGTCCTCCTGCATTGTGAATGATACAGTAGGGTGAATATCATCGAGCCCTTGAGGCATTTTTTAGGCAAATAATACGAAAGTGCAACTTTATTTAAAATTACAAGAGGGCAATTGGAAGTATAAAAAACCCTCAATTTTTTAAATCACATTGTGTTTTAGTGACACGGACAGCAGAGAAACAGGAGAAAAAGCGTGCAGAAGTTTGAATGCTTCCATTTCGTATAGATCAGCTCAGGAGGAGGCCAATCAGGTTTACTTCTGACTATATTGACTTACAATCAGACAAAGCAAGATGTCCTCTGCAGCCGGGAGGAATCCAGGAGTTATCTGCCAGAACTATTGATTTATGTAAGTGTCAGTTTTATTTAACACTTGGTGTGAGTTTTTAGTCTCCTATGTGGTACACAAAGTAATCACTGCCTGCACAAAGTGTGAAAAAAACAATTCAAATAAGGATCAGTTTCTATTTGGCTATTCTATTGTATTTTTAAGTGCAATGTCTAATAATTTGTCTTAGACTGTATTTACTAAATGGATGTAGCCTTCAGATGTGAAAAGTGAAAGTAACGCAGAAATATTGCAACCCTGCATTGTGTCTTTTAGCCAGCAGGGGGAGACTCCTCTGGTTGCAAAAGAGAAATCGGATCGTATAGGAGTCTTTAAAAGAACAACCCTAGTTCTCATGATTTATTACTAAAGTAAATATTTTCCTACTGAGTTTACAGTGTGAATCTGTTATTTCAAGCCTCCTTCAATACAGCATGATGTTCATTCTGTAAATTATGGTCCCATTTAGAGTAAAATACACGATAAAGCAGGGTGTGGCTTTAAGGCTTGTACATATTTTATCTTTGCACATACTGAAACACTTTTTGGAATTTCTCAATTCTGTTGCTACTTTTTCTCTTTTTTAGTTCAATGCACAGAATCCCAGTCATACAATAATTTCTAATAACGACTAACATGGAAGGACGTTTGAGGTTGTACAAACAGATCTTGTTGCGGACTGCTTAAGCTTATAGGGAATCCAAATGTGTTGGATTGTTGGGTGTCTCTGCCTTTGTTAAGCGCTATGAGATGACTTGTTGTTGTAAATGTCCATCCATCCATTATCTATACACTGCTTAATCCTCACTAGGGTCACGGGGGGGCTGGAGCCTATAAAATCACACTATTCCAGAAAAACACTTCAGAATAAATGTACTTAAATTGAAATTAATTGTTGCATGAATTTGTCATCAAATGGCATGAGAGTTAAATAAGGAAGGAATTTATAAAGTTTTTAGGTATATGGAATAAATAGAGTTATCACATGTGCCATCCAACCTTTGTAATCTGGTGCCGCCAATTATAAAACGTAGGAACAGTCAAATTTGTTTAAACAAGTTCATATAACCATTATTTTTTAAGACAATAATTCTAAAGCAAAGTGCTGCAGACCACCAGCAGAAGAGTATATTTATGTATGTTGTGCACAACAAGGGATTCCTTAAGGAACTGTGGCAGGGAGGACTAGAAATTTCCAAAAGCTCAGACCAGTCTCTTCTTTAATCCTGTCAGGGCTTATGCATGCTGCATGCAAGACAGCCGATCCATGCTGTCTGGATACATTGTCAAGTGAGATTTTGGAGACAATTTAATCCCTCCCCAAATCCTGTTTTGTTTGCTGACATGAAACAGTTTGTCCAATAAAACCTCAATCCAATGGAGACGAGGGCTTTGGAGTAATAAGGTTTTCATAACCGGGATTTGATCTTTAAATATTTGCTATTAGACATGGTGTGGCGTGTACACACTTTCCTCTCGTTTTAATTAAACTCTGTGTGCGGATGCCTTGTTTGTTGCTCTCTCTGTTTTCTTCCCTCAGTTTCCCTCTTTATCTCTACATGGACAGTGCATGAGGACGCTGTAGGAAGGGAGGAGGGAGGGAGATAAAAGACGAGAGAAAGGTAAAAAAGCTGTTGGTTGGTGAGAAGAGAAACTGACAGAGAGGGTTGAAAAAGAGAAGGGGAAAACGGGGGGGGTAGGCAGCTGGACAAAGGAGGGTAAGCAGGGAGGAAGGAGGAGGAGGAGACGGGAGAGAAATGGATGTAGATTTGAGAAAGACGCAAGAAGAGGAAACAGAAAGGGAGAGGATTAGTGCACGTGGAAAAAGAAAAGGGGAGTACGTGATTGTGGAGGAATGAAAGGAGAGAGAGGAGCAGAGTGTTCGTGTCACAAGGTTTATTTAGAGTTTATTGTTTTGGCAGAGCTCCAGACTCCCTCCCCATATTCCTCCAGCAGGCATGTCTGTGTGAGTGTGTATATATACACTGCATGTGTGTACTTCCTGATGCATACCTGTAAGTGTAGGAGCGCTTCAAAGTGAACACACACCAGGAAAAAAAAACTGTGAAAGAAAGTTTTCACACCTCAGAAAACCAAATAGTTCAAGACCCGTAAATGTATTAGGATACATGTGAGGAAACACACACACACACACACAGACACACAAAGCTGAACATCTGATTGGAGAATGATGTTGCCATGGATCCCAGGTGGGCGTGGCTACAGTGTCAGTGACTGACTAGCAGGAGCTAATAAATCATGTAGTTTGTGTGTTTGCAAGTGATAGACTTTGGAGTGTGCGCTTGATTATTGCGTGTCTGTGTCTGTCTGTGTGTGTGTGTGTGTGTGTTGCGGCACGTCAGGGAGGGTTTCACAAAGCTTCAGTCTGCCGAATCCAGCCGAGGCAGCCTCCACTGTCTGTCTGCTCGTCTGACCCACTTTCTCCTCTTTCCTTCCTTTGTTACCTCCTTCTTCCCTCTCTTCTCTCCTCCCAGACCTTCCTTCCTTCCTTTCCTTCCTCCATCCATCCATCCATCCTCCATGCTATATGTAATTTCTACACATCCCTAATCCTTTCTTCTCTCATCCTTCTGTCGTCTTGTAATGTGGAACTGTTTTGCTTCTATGACTGGGTGAATATTGGGGAACAAGCTACAGCACGTTATTCGTTTTTCTTCATATTATTGAATTTTTCTACCTGTATCTCGTTCCCCACCAGCGTTTACGAACGTCCACCTGCCTTTCAGCTTCTTCATGTGTCATTGCCTACAGTATGCAGACTTTCTCGTATGCAATTCAAGAGTTATCCATCTTATGTTTTTAAACTTTTATCAACCCAAGATCTAAATTTATTCCTACCCTTAGCTTCAGGTCAGGTAGTGTTGTAGCACTTAAGATCAGAATTAACCTCATTTTTGCTTGGTTTAGTCCCAGTCTTAGATTTTATTTCAAGACGAGTCAAGTCCAGAGCTGAGAATATCACCTACCTGTCACTCAAAAGGTGTTTAATTATGTATAACTTTAGGCCTTAATACAATTTGAACAGATGAGTTATGTAAAAATTCAATCCTCATACAGTTGTCAAGAATAGCGAAATTAGCTTTAGAGACCACAATTTTCTTAATACCAGGTTGTTTCTGCGGTAAAGTTGATTAATTTAACATGGCAGTCTATGGGAATTGACTTGCTTTTGGAACCAACCTCAAGTGGCCATATGAGGAACTGCAAGAGGTTTCTGGTACTTTTGTGCTGTTTAATTTTTCTAGGTTAAATTAGGATTTAGGTAATCTTGAGTACAACAAAACTTGCTGGTGCTGGATGATATTTAAGTAACAGGCCCGTAACATTTTTAGACCTCTACTGATAGTCAAGCACAGTTATTGGTTCAAAACTGCACTTGAGCTTTCTTATTTGTTTTTTAAGTAAGTTTATGAGTAATCCTGTCCCAAAACCAACATGATCTGTTTAGAAGCTGAACAAAACATGTAAGATTTACAAAAACTGTCTTTATGTAAACTGTGATGCTGTCGGTAGCATTACAGCAAACAAAGGCACTAAAAACTGTTTTCAATGGTACATAGAAGGTAAGTATTGACTTTTTTTTTTTTGTCGTCCTCTCAGGTTAAAATGTACTGGTGCAGAAGAAGTGATTAGTTTTCTATTTCCAGCAGCCGGATTGAAGTAAACAGAAGCGTAACTGGGTAATAACTGCATTTCCTTTGAGACAATGTAGAGCAAAAACACAAAAGCCGAAGATGTTCAGCAACAAAAAAAAGGAGAAATTTAATATCACCCGTACATTCAGGCTTATTGTATCCAGATATTGCTGCTCTTATCTTGTGGGCCCCCACTCGTCGTACATGTCCCTGGTCTATTTTGGGTCGTGACCAGTAGTTAAAAGAGCCGAGATAATGCACGTTGGCCAGCGCTCCCCACTGCGTAGATGGTTATTGCTGTGACAGTTTCACTGGGTGAAATCAAGCCACCAACTGTTTTAGGACCCTCTGAGGGGCACTACACGGGGAGGGGAACATTCACACTAAGCTACTTTATCCTCCAGGTAGCTGATATTATCTGAAGGTCTTTGCAATTCACAACATGGATATTTGTGTTCCTGCTGTCAAGATCTGCTTTTATGGCGGCTATTATTTCATTCCACAGTCCTTTATGCAGTCTGTTTATGTTGCAGAGACGATGGCGAAGCGGGTCAAGGCAAGTTTATGTATGGAGAACATTTTAAATAGATTTCAAAGAGCTCTACATGTGGCATGGCTGGCAAAAAAAAAAGCATTAAAATTCAATGATCAAGTGGGTCTACTTTGATATGAAGCTGTGTTTGACACAAAGGTCTTAAGCCTTGATTTACAGGAGTTTAAAGTTTAAGCAAAATTCGCTTCAGTATGATCCAGATATGTGTTTTGCAAAGCTAAAGGCTGTTTTGTTTTAACCCTCAGAACAGCAACCGATCCGGCCCCAGAGGACCTGAGAGGTCTGGAGGGTCTGTAACACAGAAGCAGATCAGAGATGTATCTGGCCCTAAACCATTGTGTGCTTCTTAAACAAGTAATAGTATTTTAAAATCAATCCTCTGACACATAAGAAGCCAAAGCAGCTATCTAATAGCTGTCTGGTATGCACTTAATCCAGTCTTGTTAGATATAAATCTCTTCAAGCTCACTATGTTTAAAAGGAAGCGATCAACAATTTGGAAATATGCTTAGACAAGGAAATAGTCAGACATAAAACTGAATAAAGGCACTTGTCAGGGTTGGTTTGACGCTGAGCTTCTTGCTGAGGCAGATCAATACTGGTGATTAATAATTAGTTAGTTCTTCACAAGAGGTCTGTGTCATATGGCATCAATAAAGAGCCTAAAGCCTTAAGTGCTTGTTTATACACCCACGATTGAAACATTATTTCTATAGTTTGTTCCTAAACATGCTGCACGGTGCAGAGATTTGACAACCATGAGCTAAACTTTATCTGCAGCAGCAGTACATTTGCCAAATTTACATCTCTCAGACAGGTTGTTATTTTCCCTCTTAAATTTGTAATGTTTTGACAGATGAGGATGCGACATGTGGGAGTTATCTCACAGTCCCTGTAGGATCATGAATAAGATTTATGGCGTGTTGAACCGACCTTTAGCTTTGATGGTGCAGGTCGCTGGGGTGTAATATTTTTGAATGACGACTTTGAGAGGAAGGTTTGCAAGATGTACTGCATGTTTCTAAGTATGTTCATATAAGGTAGTTAATTACTATTTACTTATTAATAGTGGTTTTGTGTAACATGAACCAAGCAACACTGTAAAAATTACTTTTTTAGCATTTTTTTAACTGTAATATTTTTAATATTTTACTGTTGTCAGATTATAGATAATAACCAACAAAGACACAGTAAATGTCCACATCAAAAAATCTGTAATTGATAATTAATTATTTTATGTTTGACTGTAAAATTACATTTTTTTTTGTTTGTTTTCTTGTTGTTGTTTTTACAGATATTTGACATTATTTTTCTGGCACCCTTGCTAGCATATTGACAGTTTACTGATTTTTTTTTTCTTACAGTTAACCTTAAAAATGGTCACATACAGTATAATTCTACTTGTGGTTGCTTTGCATAAATGTAAAGTTCTGTATTTTTCTCTTTGCTTACAAGAAGACAGAAAAGTACCAAAACTTTAGGCATCATTTCTGCACTTTCATAGGGTATTTATTTGGTGATTTGCAGATCAAAAGAAGTTTAAGGTCTGCCTTGGCCAAAAAGTGAAAAAATAACAGATGTACTCCAATCAGCCACAACATGAAAAGTGCCTTCCTAATATTATATAGGGTGTCAACATGAGACTTTGCAGGTGTCCTGTGGTGTCTGTCACTGAAACGATGGCAGTAAATTCTGTGAGTTCTGTGGGTTGTAGGGTGAGGCCTCCATTAATTGAGTTTGTTCCAGCACATCCCACGGATGCTCGATCAGATTGGGATCTGGCAACATTAGAGGCAGAATCAACACCTTGTGCTCTTTGTCATGTTCCTTGAGTCATTCCTAAGCATTTTCTGCAGCTTAGCGGGGCATGTTGTCCTGCTGGTGGAGGCCGCTTGGGAGTGTAGCTGGCATGTTTAGGACAATATTTAGGTAGGTTGTACATGCTAAGTAGCATGCACATGCATGTCAGGACTCAAGGTTTCCTATCAGAACATTGCATTGTAACGGCATGATCTTCACCTGTTAATATTCTTGTTGACCAATTGTAAGCTCATGGCCTGTTCCCATTTTAGCTGTGTTTTGGTTAGAGATTATTGTCTGGTTCATAAACAGCTGTGTGAGAGCAATGACAATAAACTAGAATGGTAAATTTGCAGGCTCACAATAAGCTTAGTAAAGCCAAAGGGAGCTGCAGATTCCAGTGATCCCGTTTTGCATTTTCACATTGCCATTAATACTGATTGGAAAGTCTGAGGATTGACTGGAGCTGTGTGTGTGTGTTTTATAGTGTGCGTGTGCTAATGGTTGGGAGTGGGGCTGTGGGGTTGTTAGAGGTTGTATATGTGTGATCATATTGTCCTATTTTTATTTAGTACCCTAAGATATGTATAATATACTTTATTTACTATTGTGTCCAGGGACTGCAGATGGAAATTAGCTACATCTGCTATAATGCATCTCTTCTCCCATGAGTTTTCTGTTTTTGTGCACTGGCCTCGACAAATAAATGAAAAGTATTTCATATATTGCTCTTTTAAGAATATTGAGTGTAGCTGCTTTAACACACATTTACCATGACCCACAAGTCACCAAATCAATGTTAGCAGTTATTTTTATCATTGTGGTATAAACAAGCAGTTCGCTTCGATTGAACAGTTTAAACTTTTAAAAGTATTAATGTAGATGTGAGCAACAACTCAGTCTGGTTTAACTCAGCCCAGTAATCACAGCAGTAGAGCCAATACATACTTAAGCAACATGTGACAAATCAATGAACGGTTTGCACTTGTGATCACAGCAGAGCTCCTTCTATAACAAGCTGTCCACATTTAAACGTACACTCCGGTTTAATTATTCCAGTTGGGATTGTCTTGTTAGTAATTAACCCAGGCTCTCCATATTGGGTTTGGGGTGATATTGGGCCAATTAAAGATCAATAATCCTGATCTTTAGCTGGCTGCTTCCTCACAGCGGTGTCTGTGTATTTCAGGGTGAGTGAGCAGTCGATGATGCTCATTAGTAAGCAGCACAGGTTTGTAGTCAATATGCTGGGAGCTGAGAGGGTCAAATCGATACAGATCTGAGCTGGAAGTTAGTTGGAGAAGTAAAGAAAGAAAGAGACTGTTATCTTCTTTGTTTCTGGGCTTATTTGTACTCTTTTCTTCTCTGGCTTTTTATTTTACTCGAGCTATGCACTTGTGACTGAGTGGTATAATTTTGGGGTAAAAAAAGAAAAACAAGCCGCGTTTTCATCCTCGTATCAGATTGTTTTTCTCTTGTCGTTCTGGTTTTACACTATTTCTGCCTCGCTGACTCTCTTTGTAAGTATGTAGTCACAGAAATTCACCACATGTGCGTCACATATCACTTAAGTTGTTACCATGAAATCCATTTTTAGTCACAGATACACAGGCAGCAACACACTTGACTCAGTTTCTCAAAACAACACACAAACACTGACAAACAGACACATGTTCTAGTTTCTTTCTTCACACACAAACACATGTACATATGCATTTCCTCTTTGGTCCCTCCAGCTTTTAACCACAATCTCAGAGATCAGTTTGGGAATTAGTTCAGAGTTAAAAAGTCTTGCCACACAAACACACACCATCTTTCTCAGATTTGAACACTGCAGCTGACTGACGTGCTGCACAAACAAGAACACACCTACACACCACCTCCGATGGAAAGAAACACTCATTAACTGCTGTATGTTTCCGTCCACCTGAAATTGTGCGTTGACAACCCAAGTTGAAATGTCAAGAATAAAAATCTTAAATATCATGCTTTTAGCGCTTGGCTGAGGTGGAAAGCCTGCAGGAGAGGAGATATTTAAACGAGTCGATAAGCAAATAGATGCTGTTGGATTATATTCTGGAAAATAATAAATACTTTTTCTTGTGGAAAAACGTCATAAGGTTTATTTTGATAAGAGACAATTCACTGGAGTTTCACAAATAACTTAAATACTTTGACAGACTTAGAGAACCTGACAAAGTATTGGTAGATCCCAGTAATAATTTAGCAGTTTATATTGTACAGTTGTAATATTCATTGATCAGCAACATCATTAAAACCACCTGCCTAATATTGTGGAGGTTGCCCTTGTGAGTTGGGGCCTCCATGGATCTGACTTTTTGCAGCCCATGCCACAGATGGTCCATTGGATTAAGATCTGGGGAGTCTTGAGCTCTTTTTCATGTCCCTGAGACCATTCTTGAACAGTTTTTTGCAGTGTGGCAGCAAGCATTATCCTGCTCCAAGAGACCATCGGGGAATAATGTTGTCATGAAGACATGTACATGGTCTGCAGCAGTGTTTAGGGAGGTGTCAAAGTAACATCCACGATCACCAGGATCTAAAGTTTCCACCACAACATTGCCAAAAGCACCACACTGCCTCCACTGGCTTGACTGCTTCCTATAGTACATTCTGCTGCCATCTGTTCACCTCCTTCAGTCATTCCCTGGTCTAGTTCTGATGTTCACGTGGTAATATCTGCAGTTGACATGGATCAGCATGGGCACACTTTGATGCACTGACATCTTTCTATTATAGCAGCATTAAGGTTTTCAGCAGTTTGTGCCACAGCAGCTCTTCTGTGGGATCAGACCACGCAGGCCTTCACTCCTCATGCACATTACTAAGTCATGGACGCTCATGACCCTGTTGCTGGTTCACTGGTTCTCCTTCCTTGGACCACTTTTGGAAGCTGCTCACCAATGCATACCATAAACACCCCACAAGACCTGCAGATTTGGAGACGCTCTGACCTAACTGAGAGCAAGTCTCTCAGTTTCAACGTTGCCTATTTTTCCTGCTTCCAACACATCAACTTCAAGAACTGACTGTTCTCTTGCTGCCTTGTTTATCCCACCTCATGACAGGTGCCACAGTAACGAAATAATCAGTGTTATTCCCTTCAGCTGTCAGCATTTTTAATGTTGTGGATGATCGGTGTGTAATTTAGCTTTTATTTATACTTCTGGGGAAGTTTGCAGTTGTCGCCCATGACAGTGAAGTTTATATTTCGACTATAAAATAACCTGTTTTTGTCTCCATCACAATACATCAGCACAACTCTGGTATAGTTCTTGTACAACCAATTCTCCTTATCATCAATAGATCATTTATTTTGCTAACCTCCTGAAGATGTGCGTAAAAAGTTCTCCCCAAATGCCTACAAAGAGCTGCTGCCTCCTGCCAGACACCTGTTGATGTAATCGGCGCTCGATGACAGCCAGTTTGTGCGTTTGCGAGAGAGCGATACGTCAGGTGGTCGCGAACATGTGTGCACTAATTGTCAGGACAGGATGGCGAGTGCAGACAGAGGTGATAATCTACACTAACGCAGGACGAGAGGATGAGAGAGGCTTCCAGTGTGAAGGTCACGGAGGGAGATATGGACGGTATGAGAGGCGTTGGCTTGGCGCAGCACAGTTAATACACTTGTAATGCTGATTATCTCCAGCCTGTCGTGTCATGGATGGATGAGAAAGAAAGGAGGTGGGTTTAGTCGTCGAGGGATTACGGGAGGAGGGAGGATGGATGAACCGACAGGAGTAGCAGTAGATGGATGGTTGGAGGGAGAAAAGGGGGGGGTGCGTTTTCAGCCTGTTTCAAGCATTTTTCACCCCCAAAAAAAAGAAAAAAGAATTGCGATAGGTTAATTTTATCAGCTGTATATCACGCCTTGTTATATAATGTTGCACAGACTGTTTTTATTTTATTACTCAACCAGTGCTTTAAATCACCTCTCTGGTGCACCTGTCAGAGAGCAAATGATCTGTCAGGTTTAATTTTCACCAGCCAAATTAATGAACGTCTGCGAATATGTCATGTCGACTTTGTCATAACAAATGGTCACGAGCGCCTCACCTGACTGGTCGAAGGGGAAAAAAAAGACAGTGAAATTTAATTTAATTTGTTGGAACGTGATCATTTTTCACCGACTGACAGAAACGGTAGTATTAGTTCTGTAATTTCACAGAGATTTGATGTTACACGAGAGACATCTTGCATAATTACAGACGTTTCTACAGCAAAAAAAAAATGGATAACAGTATTTTCAAAATGCACAATACATATATAAGCATTGGTAATTTGTCAAAATACAGTATTTTTCATTATATATTTTATCTGTCTATTATCTATAGATAGATAGGACTTGATTAAACCCAAAGGAAATTCTTGTGCCAGATATAACATGGCAACAAACNAAACCCAAAGGAAATTCTTGTGCCAGATATAACATGGCAACAAACGTGCCCAATAGAAAAACAGTAAGATATAAGTATGATACATTGCTAAAAAAATAAAAATAAACACGCTAAAATAAGACTGCAATAGAAAAACTATATACTGCAAATGATTCTGAAGTAGTACAGTCATTACATGTGACACTGAAATATTAAATATCCATCCATCCATCCATCCATCCATTATCTATACACCACTTAATCCTCACTGGGGTCATGGGGGGCTGGAGTCTGTCCCAGCTGACTTAGGGCGAAGGCAGGGGACACCCTGGACAGGTCGCCAGTCCATCACAGGGCTACACTTAGAGACAGACAACCAAGCACACTCACATTCACACCTACAGACAATTTAGTATCACCAATTAACCTCAACATGTTTTTGGACTTGTGGGAGGAAGCTGGAGAACCCGGAGAGAACCCACGCTGCACGGGGAGAAGATGCAAACTCCACGCAGAAAGATCCTGGGTGTCCTCACCGGGATGCGAACCGGCGACCTTCTTGCTGCGAGGCAACAGTGCTAATGTTAAACATGAAGTTAAAAAATAAAATATAGCACATTACATTGACATGTTGTACATAGTTTCATTGCATTATTTTTGTTCATGTAAATAACCGTCATTACACAAAAAACATACATGTAAACATTCATGTGAAATATATTTTAATTATGGAAAATGACAATTTTTATGATATTGTCATTTTCCATTATTTTTTGTTTCTTTTGTTTTTTCAGTGTAACATGTAACTAAAGTTTTCAATTTCTTATTAATTTTTTTTTTTTTTTTCAATTGTGGAAAAGTTAGTGAGTGTTGTTGATCTGAGACCAGTTTTACCACCTGACAATTTGAACTCAACATATCTTGTCAGATTTCAGTCTGTGGTTCAACATGTCTAGATGATCGAGACGATGCAGTTAAACAGGATGAAAAGCTGGAATGAAGAGCAGAGCAGCAGAGCAAAGACAGACCCAGGAGAGAGATGGTAAAGGGCAGGAAAAATGAGAAAAGGTCAGAAATTTAATTGAAAAACTGCTGTTAATATAAAAAACATAAAGAACAACTGTATACATTCACTCCATTTACTACAAAACATTCTGTATAAAACAACATTTCCGGCGTCATCGAGGATTTAGCAGATATTACTGAATATCTTAAATATTGAAGTTGACTCTGACTTTAAAAACAGTTTTGAAAAGAAAGTCAACATCAATTACCACACCAAAAAATGAAAAATACATTTGACAAGTCTTTATTAATAGAAATATATATTTTTAAGACCTATTTGCTGGATAGTAACCTCTCACATCTCATACTTCTCAAGACTTGTACTGACTGAATATGTTTGTTTTTTTTTAATGCAGTGAAGCTTGAAAATTGGTGAAATCTTTTGGGATTTTTGTTTTTTATTTTTTTAGTATGCCAGGCCCAAAAAATAGTGGAAAAACAACACCCACAGGTTGTGGAAAGTCAGGAAAAAGTCAAGGAGAAAACTTATTGAACATAAGCATGGAGGTTTTTTTTTATTCACATGCTTATAAATTTGCAAGTACACTTCCACATTTGACATGTGAAATATTCTTCATGCTCCAAAAAGACCTTGTATTTTTATTTTTAAACTAACACCGGTTTGGTTTTATTATCAGAAAATGGAAAAGTCTGCGTTTCTGCTCAGTGCTATGGACAGCTGACCTTGATATCCAGAGTTTTGGTGGAGAAGGGGAGAAGTAGTCGGTGAAATGTAGAGGTAAAGGAAAGGACAAACAGAGAAAGTAAACAAACAGCAAGGTTCGACTGAGTTGTTATTTTACTCCGAATTCCCCTCGTCTCTCATCGCTCTTCCCCTTCGTTACCCCCCATCCTGCTCTCCACTCCCCTGTCGTGTTTGCAGGCAGAGGTAGTTGTTTTTGAAAACGCTACACACACACACACACAGACACACACAGTGTCCTAATCAAAGCCAGGCTCTGCACATTGTGTCCCAGTTGAGCAGCTATTTTTATCTGCAGTGCTCTAACACGGGGATGGAATGGGTCAGATAGGCCAGGCTGACGAATCCATCAAGACCAACAGATAAACAGTCAGCCCTGCAGGACTGCCAGCGCGCACATACGCACACCTACACGCACCCACACTGTTTAAGTAAACAAATAAACCAGCGATCATATCATAAATGCAAACTCGCACAGCCCTTCCTCTCGTTCCGCCTCTTTATCTCGCACTTTCTGACACACACGGCTACAGGTGGTTCCAGTCTAGGATGTGGTTTTGTTCCTACCAGTGCAACATTCTCTTTATGTCTCATTGTTTTGCGCTGCCTTTTTAATATCTGAATACATGGCTTTCTAAATCTGTCACACACAATCCTGTCCCATTAGCTCCATGACAAATCTTCAGCCTCACACACACACACACACACACGCACGATGTACTCAGATGTAGTTAGAGGCACATGATTACTGATTCACCGTTGTGAGAGAAATACAGTTGGCCGAGATCCAGTTTCTGGCTTGTTTGGGATTCAAGTGGTCTGGCTTGGACCCAATTAGTTTCTCTCCCTTCCTGCTTCTCTGTCCTGCTATGTTGTTATCACGACTATGTGTTGAATGTCTACAGCTTTCAGGGGTGCAATGACTAACTTAGAGTAGTTCATCTTTACTGGCCTATATGATCGTATGTAAAACTTGGGGCTGTTGAGGTGTTTTGATTTGGGGAACGGTGTGAATATAGCATTAGGTGTGGTGCTGTTTCAACAGAGGCTAACATTAGTTTGCATGCTTGTTATGTCACACTTTTGCAGACATCTTTGGTGGTTTCATTTGCTTTATGCTAAGGTAGTATTTGCAAGGTTAATAGTTATATAACCCCAAACAGTAGGCGTAAGGATTTTTTGTGGAACATGACAATAATTCATGAGACAAAAATGCACAACATTTATCTAAAATAGGATGGGTGGGGGAATTACAAGCTCACTGAAGAGGACGGAAGCGCCGTCTTTTAAGGTTCGAAACCCCAAGCAGTTTCTGGGTGTTTTTTTTGTTGTGTTTTGTTTTGTTTTTTTGCTCCTCTCGCATTTTCACATACTGCAGGTACTTTTTTGACTCCAAGTCCTGTACCTCTATGGAAAGCAAGCAAACACAAACTAAAAAAAATATCTTTTTGTGCAGTATAACCAAATCATAGCACCATAAAACTTATGAAAGAAAAAAAGTTGTCTTTATTGGATTATTTATTTTATAAAAGCTGCCCACAGATGTCACCAATACTTGGAAATTGTCTCTACATGCCATAGATCGTTTACTACTTTTATTTTTTTGCATTTGTTTTCATAATTGTCTCCCATCAGCTCTATGTGAACACAGCCTGCAGTTCAGCCAAACTGCCCCTGAATTGGTCACAGCTGAGTCACTGATGGCTTCACAGTTGTGCCGAGGAGAGCAGATTATTTTTGTTTACACATCACAGATGAATAATTCAATGACTGTCTTAAAATCTGACAATTCTTTCTGTTTGTATAATTTCTGGCAATGATAAAAGGTATAGTTTTGGGGAATTTTTAAAGAAAGCATGCCTTTAAAACCCGCCACACAAGAGTTCAGAGAGTTGACTGTCCAAAACAGAGTTGCAAAGAACATATTCATTTTTACTCCTACCATGATGACACACTATACGAACTATTTCTGATAGGAGACTCACTCCTACCTCTTTATCTGCTGTACAATATTTCCTTTTCTACCCCCTTTCACTCAAACTGTCTGCACATTGGAGAGCGTCGTAATTCTGTAGATCAAAGTTCAGTCTTATTGAACCGTGCAGAAAGCGAACAAGGCACGCTCATTTCATAGCTGGATTTACGTCTCTCTTCTTTGCTATCTGGCATGAATCAGGACAAATTTTCGCTTCAGTGCACTTGGATCGTCTCTCTGGTCTTGGCTTTCTTTTTCACTAACACTTTTTCCACTTTGTTCCTGCGGTTTCCGTCCACACTCTAAGCTAACATGGATCTGTGCTCTGTAATCATTTTATCTGTAGATAAAGTCAATTTGTTCACATGTAACAGCTACAGCAGCGAAGGGACCGCGCGTTAGCTCTTTATGCATTTCTTTATCTTTGAATGTTATTTACCCACGCTTCTGCAATGTCTGCCTCTTTTTCCACCTGTCTCTCTCAATTTATGTACATCTCTGAGCCCGTTACAGTCTAATTCTCTGATATTTCTCTTGCTTTCTTCTCTCTCCGTCTCCCTCTGTCTTATATGTTGCCAATACAAAACAGTAACACATGCATTTACAACCACAGATTTTCTTTGAACATCCATATGTGCTTAACATAAACATGCACGCTCACACATTCATCTTCCAGCTCTATGTTCTCAGTCCAGACACATATGCAGTTATATACTGCTTACAGGGCCATGTGATAGTAATTTGGCAGTATGGAGAAGCAGGAGGGCTCAGCTGGAGTTTGGGTTTGAGTGGAAGAAGAGTCTGGGATCCAGTTTATTGGCAGGAAACAGGACGTCGCCTCTTGACTCGTACCTCTTACTGTCTCATTATTGGATGCATACAGCATGAACCTCTGAGAGTATGACTGCTTCATAACCTTAGGATGTTTGAAAATTTGCAGTTTTAGAGGAGTGTTTGAGGAGAAGCAGTCAGTGACGTGTGGTGTGATATTTTCAGTGGCACTAAATTATCCTTCCTTCACCTACACAGAGTCATTTATGAGGAATTTAACTAGAGCTGCTTTATTTTTTTTGGTCAGTCTCTTACAGAAGAAAAACTGCAACACACTGAAAAAGCCATACCTCTGACATATATTGCCGTATAAAGTTGTTTTGCTTCACAGTAATAGATGATTTATACTTGGCAAACATGGGCCAGCATCATTAATTTGAGGGGTGTTTTTGTCCACCTGACAGGCGTATCTCTAGTACCCACTTTTGTCTTAGCTCTAATTTGGTGTCCACCAATTTCTGATAAAAATGTCTGGCTCTTTAGCTGCCACACGTTCCACTTTTGTCACCAGTGTGTCTCTGAATTTGTGTGTCTGCCGCTTGGTGTTGTACAGGTAGTGTTTGTTAAAATCAGCTTCCTGCTGCTGGACTCAGGGCTGATGAGATAAGGTTGAGATTGAACCAACCATTTACAAAGGTTCCATTTAACGTTCATTCTACTGTTCATATGTTTGCTCCCTCTCACGTTCATGTCTGTAGTGACCAACACACAAATTCAAGCATGCAGGTCATGTTTTGGTGTGATCTGCAGTAGCGTTGGGCGATATAATTTTTCAGCCAGACACTGTCAGTCCAATAATCGGATATGATCGAGCATGATGTATTCGTAGAGGTGTCTGAGACTATTTGAAAAAGAGTCTGATGTTTCCCATTCATTGATTTATTTTTGGCGGCCAACCACAGCATCAACATTGACCACCACATATTGATTTTCTATTTCTTTACTATTTAAAATGGGTGAATTCTCATTTTTATTTCAGAGCTGTGCCCTATTCTCGCTTTTTCTTTGTTTTTCTCTGACAAACACATTGACACTGGACTTGTCTGTGAACAACTACTTCCTCCCTGTGCTCGATCTGAATCAAAACATATGCAGGAGAAAGGTTTGTTGTTGGAGCTTCTATGCGGAATGGAATTAAAGGCAAGTTCATGAGTGGTTAGTATCACAAGGACCTCTGCACAAATTTGTCTGAAAGTGAGACCCAACTCTGCCATTAAGTTATTATGAGGATATAAGGCGATGCTTTACCTTTTCATATCCGCTGCTCCTAGCTGTGGCAGGGAGACCTCTGATTTTAGGTTAAGTGTATTTTCTCAAGCCCGGCTCATGGCTTATAAAGAGCCTTTGCGGTGTGGACCAATGTTGTGGTGACACTGTCAGAACATTGCATGAACCTGGTATGAACTGGGGCACTGAACACAATACACAGCATTTGTTAGCTAGTACACTGAAAGCAACTTGATCTTCACTTCACGGTGGCTGCAGCTATGTGCTGCTAACTTCCTTATATCATACATAAAAATCCAACTGTCAGTTATTAGTGCACCCTTTAAATTGTGATCTACAGGCTAAATATTTACCAGACCGTTAAATTAGCAAAATAAAACCATTAATTTAGCAATTTAAAAAAAACAACAAAAAAAAACGCCTGATACATTTGACTAATCAGTAGTTAAGGCTTTGGGCTTTGAGCTACTGATAAGAAGGACGAGGGTTCAAGCCCAAATTTCCTAACAAGCTGATATATGCAAAAGACTGCATTTCCTTTGTGCAGTGGCAATAAAGTTGAATCCAGTCTCTAACTTGAAGCAACAGAACCACAGATGCACTGAATTTGGAGATGGAGAATTCGTAACTCAACTGTAGGCTCACTCTTCCAGACTGTTTACACTTCATGATTGCACTGATCCATATTTATTACCCCCATCAGTATCACAACAGCACATCCGTCTCAGGGCAAAGCGTGAGCAACTTTTGTTGAATAGAAGATTAACGTGCCTGCCTTCTTTCATGTTCTGTAAGACAAATAAAATGCAAAAAAATACTGACAGTCAAGTGTCACAGCTGAAAATATGTGAGAGTGTGTGTGGGATTTGTTGTAATGTTTGACACAGGGACACAAATGGATAAAATGCCTTCATATATCTGTTTTTGTATCCACACGACTGCTGCTCATAAAGTATTTCTGTCTGTACTGTCCTCACTAAATCATGATGAGATGAGCCCAAGATGAAACACGCTGCCCGTGTCACACCTCTGTCTCGTTATTTCTGCTCATGATGTTTTGTTTTGTGTTTCAGGTGCGTAACCTGTGCTACATGGTGACACGGAGGGAGAAAATGAAACACACCCTGTGCGACCTCCAGGAGAAGATTTTCCACCTGCAGATACAACTCTTGGAAGAAGACATGGCTGGAGGTAAGAGAGAGACAAAAAGAAAACCACGAGCGCTTGTCTGCAGCCATTTAATTCCAGTCATCTAAACACACCGATGTAAAAACCTGTTACCTTTCACCCACTCAACCACTGTAGCCAAGGCCGCCAACACACACTCTGTCCACCCTGGAAAAAAAAAAAAAAGAAAAAGAAAAAAAGCTAAAAAATTTTGAAAGCTCAAGTGTATAACAGTTACATCCAAACCCTTGTTGCCTGAGTGTGGTGGGTGGACAGTTTTGGAAATGGCCTGTCATCATTTTTGCACAGTAGGCCACACTTGACACCTGCACAGCAAAGAACACTGGAATAATAGTTGAGCCAGATATTGTGACACGCACCATCCACATAAATGGAGCTCGATTTTCTATCCACTCTACACGGATGACTGACCTCGATGCATTTTTTTGCGTAGCTGCTCCGTGATGGAGAGCAGGAAGGATGAAGATGGCTGGTTGAGTTGATGCTGCTGTGTTGGTCAGATTTCTGCTCAAAATGAGATTTGTAACCTCAGTAGAAACATCAGGTTAAATCGAGTGTAGTTTATAGCATTTATTGTTTTAAAAATATTCAGTTAGATTTGCGTTTTCACCTCTCTGGGTTGTTTGCATTGAACTAAAATCAGCAACACATCTCGTAAATGGGCTTGCTTAATTACTGTCAGAGTACACTGATTGTTGTGATAATGCTAATAGCATAACAAAGTGTGGTTTTGCTTTTTATGTTTAGTTTCTGCTGATACCTGATGCCATTTTTCAAGAGAATACACACTTTAAGTATTGTATATTAGTTGTAGTACATGGTTGCTCCTACTGTTTAATACTGTCGTGACCAGAGGAGGCGGGCACATCCATGTTGGCAAGCAGAGGGCATTATGGGAGTTTAGCTAGTAAAAGAGCACCATGACAAAGTCTCCACGGAGGCTTAACGATCTCTAGCCAAAACACAAGTGTTGAATTATGCTGGGAAAAAGTAGTACAGTCTTCTCATGTTTCAGTTGCATATGAAACCGCCATGTTTGAGGCTTCTTACATGCACCTGTGTGACAACATATGTAAACAAACAATCAGACTTAGCTTCTTGTTGATATAAGTCAATGAAAAATGTCATTGTCAGTACCTGTTGTAAAGTATTACACAAATAAAGTCTGGACAAATTGTTTGAAGAGCCAATACAAATCAGAACAGCTTTTTGTAAAACATTGAAGTGAGGCTATGGCACTGACTGACCAATGCCTTCTGGTTTGACTATTCCACAGTCTGAGGACTCCTTCAAACACCAATCTGAACTTTGGTAAAAACCAACAAGACTGCATCAGAGCATCTTGCTGGTGTATGTTTAGTCAGTAGCTCAGCAATGTAACCAGAGGCCAAACAGCAGCAAGTCATAAAATATTACAGCTCAATTATAAAACCAAATAGGAATGAATGCGGGGCATCATTACTAGAGAATGTACAACTGTTTACAATATAACCAGAATTGAGTTCACCCCTGTGCAAAGTCAATTAAATGTCAAATGATTTTTACATTGTAATGCCTTACAATAACTGCATTATTCCGATGTTGAACAGTATGGTACAAGCTCATATTTAAGGAGTCAGAATTTACTAAATTACAAATACAGGCCCCACAGTAGAAACTCAATGCCACAAAAGTCAGTACAGTACTGTTAAAAAGAATTTGATCCTCGTCAGCACGGAGGATTCTAGATTTCTATGGAGGTGTTCTGTCATTCTTCGGAGTCTATTTTTTGCTTCCAATATTCATTAGGTTTTTTTTAATTTCTTTTTAGCAAAGTTCATCTTGCAGTTTTGTGCTAAACAGCAAGCAAGGGTTACCTATATGGACACGTCCATGTAGGTTGACATTATGCAGTTTCCTTCACACCGTCTGAGCTGTCACAGAAACTCGGGTTTCCATTGATAACCCTTGTGCCAAGTTTGAAGCACTTGTCCATCTGTTTTTCAGAGTTAAGTTGTGCCGCTGTCCATAGCGTCACTAAAGGCAGACGACCACTATTGCTCATCCTCTATCTTTTGATTAATGCTGCAAGTGTTTTTCCAAATGATTTTTAGTTTGTCATCAATTATTCTGTATTGTTTTCCATCTTTCTGAAGAGTCTCAATCAGATTTTTCAGTTCCTCTGCAAATAATTTCCATATGGAGTCAAGTCATGATGCAGACGTGCAGATCAGCACAGGTCATAGGTCCAACACTGAGAAAGTTTTGGTCTTCATAGCTCATTTTGTAACCCTTTTCATGCAGTTTGACTGATCGCAGGTTTTCTAACGTGTGTCAGTGATCAAAGGAGTTTGTTGCTTTGAGTTTCTCCTCCAGTTATATTTTCATTACAGTCTCCCTTACGTATTTGTTTTTGATTGTTTATAAGAAGAACTATTCCACTTGTCAACTTGGAAATAATGCGATTACTTAGAGATTACATCATTTTCAGTCATTTGACATTTACGTGATGTTGCACAGCGGTGAACTCACTCCTGCTGTATACTGCGAATAATAATGCAGAAAATTGTGTTAGTGTGTTGCTCAAAATAGATGAAGCGCTGCTCTCATCTGGGAAACAAAATCAGATGAGAGGACAGGAGAACTTACAGGAATTAAAACACAATGAGGTCAGTGAACTCTTAACCTTAAAGTACAAATCTCAAACTTTGGTAAAATATACAGAAGCAGGCTCCGAAGAATACTTACTGCTTAAATTAGTCTCATAATACACAGTGTAGCCTGGAGTTGTTAAAAGCTAGAAAGAAATAAAAGAAGTCTTTAAATGTGAAGAAAACTTACAATTACAATACTAAAATCATTCTACATAGAAAAGATAAAGAACCCTAACTTGCAGATACATGGCACTGTGCAGAATGTTCCACATTTTGTTTTATTTATCACATTGCTTCATACAGAGTGCAATAAATGAAGAAACAACACATACGTTATTTTAAGGTTTTTGGCAGGTGGGTTGTTTGTGCCACGGCTCCTCTTTGGATCTGGTTTGTTTCAGTTGCTTCAGTCGCTTCATGTAATCCCAGACTGACTCCATGAAATTGAAATCAGGGCTCTGCGGGGAGCCATGTCGTCTGTTGCACGAGCCCTTGTTCTTCTCGTCGCTGAAGATAGTTCTTGTTTGGGGTTGTTGTCGTGCGGCAGAATGAATTTAAGGCTGATTAGATGCCTCCCTGGTGGCACAGCGTGATGGATAAGAATCTAAACTGCTTCAAACGTTTGCACTGTACTGCGTGTCAGCTTCATAAAGCAAGATCGAACAGCCTTCTGATCTCCATCATTAAAACAAAGTTGAATAACACACCAGTATTTGTATCGTTTTCACACCGGCTGCCAGATTCCAAGGCTGCTGCCACCGCCACTGTTGTTGGTGATGACGGTTGTTATGTAGATGATGTTTAAGTGTAGTTGTTAAGGAATAATGAACGCGCCGTATGTGTCTTTGTTGCTGAACCTTTTAGTTTATAGAGTCGTGACCTGCAGCTGTCGTGGCGATGGCAGTGAAAGCTTGTTGTCATGGTAATGCCAGTAATGTCTTGCTGGCAATGGTAATGACAGTGAACTTCTGTCAGCCTGCTCCTGTGGATGTGTTGTGAAGTTAGTGTTCAATTTGCAGTGCTCTTCATTCCTGAGGAAGGCTACACACATCTACGCACTCAAGTAAATCGAATACGAGCACTTTCACTCTCTCTTTCTAACTCCCTCTGTGTTTTTCAGTAACACACTCCTAAAGGCACACACACGCACACACACTCTCTCACACACACACACACACACACACACACACGGTTACGCATACACACATGCAGTGCAGAGCTGCTGACTCAGCAGATTGCTGCCATCAGGTACCAGGAGCTGAGCTGTTGGCACTAAACAGCCATATCTATTCACACTGCCACAGGAGTGAGATTAGAGAGGATAGCTGTGGTGTGTGTGCGAGGGAGAGAGCGAGCACCAGAGAGTGAAGGATGAGGTTGTCTGCTGTAATGATTTGTCGTGTCCCTCAACATCTTTCCCTCTTATTTTCCCCACTCTCCGCTTCTCTTCATCCTCTTCTTTAATCATTCTTCTCCTCCATCTGCTTCTCTCCCTTCCTCTCATTTGCAGCGTCCTCCAAGGCTTGTATTTGCCTTGTCATTCCTGCTCAGTTATCTTGTTTTTGTTGTCTCGTCCGACATCCCGTTTCAGTCGGTCCATCAGTTGTCTCCGTTCGTTCTTCTTCCACGCAAACTGATTTTGGATACGATGTGATGCTGAAGTGACATTAAGAGTGACTAAAAGTGGCCCAGGGATGCACAGTTAATTGAATATTAATCACGATTTGGCCTTTGCACAATTAGATGAACACGATTAACTGCAATACTGACATTTAAAATGCAACCTGCTTGTAATGATTGTTTTTTTTAAGTTGTTTTTAACTGTGATTTTTTTTGTACAGTTTACAATTATTTTACAGAATTTTGTAATTACAGATAAAACCTGGTAAAAATCACAGAAAAGAGCATTAATTTACATGGTAATTGTCGATCAGTTGTTGACTACTAAATTATTTGCGAGCTATTTTGACAATGAATGAGTAAATATTTGAAGTGTGCTATATTATAGAGAATTACAACACTGTAACCTTTACATATAAATATTACAAGTGCACTCATGAAGTGAGCTGCCGTAACACCTAAGATTTTTTTTTAATAAACCTTGTGTTATTGATACTTCAAAAATAAGTCTATTAATCAATTCGTTTGTCAACTATTTTGATAACTGATCATTAGTTGAGGTAGTTCTCTTAGGGAAAAAAATCTAGATTTTGATTTCATTAAATGTGATGATTTTCTGGTTTCTTTACTTCTCTGTGACAGTAAACTTGAATATTGTAAACTTGAATATTTTGGGGTTTTGGATAAAATGAGATGTCATGTTGGGCTTTGGGAAACACTGATTGACAGTTTTCACCATTTATTGACCATTTATGGGCCGCACATCTGATGATAACGACACAGTCAGCGAAACATGTTGGATGTGAGCTCTCAGTACAGTGATGATGCTCACACTGCAAACTTGAATTAATTCTTGTATTGCCAATGTTTAATTTTTTGGCAGTTAAATTTGGTCTGACATCCGCTGTAAGCAGCACAGGAAGCTTTTATAACTGTATAATCAGTTTTCCAGAAGCCTTCAGACACCCTGAGCTTAGCCTCCCTACGGGCTCGTTTCTGTGTGAAAAACTCACATCCCTCCTCTAACCCACCGAAAAGAAAACCGCTAACCTCTGTCCGCCTGTCTGTCTTTCATAGTACTTCATCTGTCATCCACGCTCTGTCTGCCAGTCCGCCTGTCTCTCTGTCATGTTTATCTGCCTGTCTGTCATGTCGGGGGTTGCTCGCGTCACGGTACCAGCGAGGCGGTCGGTCGGTCAATATCCCTGCAGTCCCACATGCAGACAGAGAAGCTGTATGATGCTGAAAGTCCAAAGGAGTTAAATGCATCCAGTGTCATTTTCTAGGAAGTAATTTATTAATGATAACACAAGCAGAAACTCAAAGCAGTAATTTAAAACCTGAACAAGACCAACTGTGTCAACAATGTGACATGAAATATCAGTACTTCTGATACTTCTTTACCCAAGAAGTACCTGAGCATTCAAATATGTCTTAACAGTGCCTTTCAAATTAATATCTCCATGGGGCCATACAATTGTTGCTACAGCATGTAAATGTATTTACTTTATCAATTAGATTCAGATCAATATTTGGTTTGACTTTTACGGCCTGTCGAAAGGTCATAATATCCTCCACCAATATGACCAAGGCAAGGTTAATATTTCAGTGTCGAAAGTTTATTGAACTTGTGGTGAAACCTCCTCCAACCTGTCTGAAGCACTTAAAACAATTGATCCAGCTCAGGTTTAATGTCCAGAGACAGTTCGGTGTTTGACTCGGTTGTGTAGTATCAGGGAAGTCAAATACTGATTAATACTGATTTACAGCCATCTCAGCATTCCTGCAACACTCTTTGGAAGCCCGTTTGGTAAACATATCGAGCACCATCTGTGACGCACGTTGAATCTCCTAAATTTTGTTAAAACAGCAATACCTTAACTTTAGTTTCAGTTTAGGCAGGAGTCAAATCTGGTGAGTCGGTTAGGTAGAGAGGCAATTGTCTTGTTCACTGGTTGTCCACAAGGGATTTGTCCACAAGAGTGGTTCTGATAAATGCTGGGTTCTACTGTGACATGCTGCGGGAGAACATTCAGCACAAATGATCTGAACTGTGGCCTGATGATACTTGGATGTACCCTCTCATAGCACATTGATTCCACACTGATTTTTTGGCCATAACAACACAGTGGTCGAGCCCCACTGGCTCTGCTCACTTCCTGCATCTTCTTCTTCTTCTTACCCGAAATAAAATTCAAGTTGAAGTGTTGCAGTTTTGATTAGGGAGGCTTAGTGTGTGCTTGACATCCCTACAAGATAGGATTTCAAATCTCGTTCCAAGTGTTGCAGGAGAGCTGGGAGCAGTGTATCAATGCACAAGAGATCTTTTTTTTTTCTTTTTTTTTTTTTTATAAACACAATCTGGAAACTTTTTAATTGCATTTCCTGTGGCCAAACAGCATTTGTTCTGTAAAGCTACTGGCGCCGAAAACTGATTTATTTGTTTGAGGCAGTACTGATATGTACTCTGGTATCACACTTTTTTACTATAATTTCATTTATATACACACACCTGTGAGCACACATGTATAGGGTTGTAGCGCATTATTTTGCAGGTAATGTTTTTTTTGTCTTTAGAGGAAATGTTAATACTCATAAAAAAATCTGCTGGTTCAGTCACAGTCTGTACTGTAGGTAGGCTTTTTTTTCTTGAAAGCACACACACACACACACACACATACACACACATTGTGTTATTGTTATGCAGAAAGTGCACTACATTTATATTCTGGCTCAAACCCAACCGTGACAAGCTGACAGTGGTTAGTATTGGCCTCTCTGATCTGCTTTCAGCAAGTGTGTGTATGTGTGGAAGAATTTGAGGAAGACAGAGAAGAAATAAGGATGGAGGAAGGACAGGATGGAAGGGGACAAGAAGGTAATGGGATGAACGAGGGAGCGGAAGGAGAGGAGGAAACGTGAGAGGCGACGATGAGAGAGAAAGTGTGAAAGGACAGAAGAAAAGGTGGAGAGAGGGAGGAAGAGACAGTAAGGGAGAAACAAAAAAACTTTCTCACATTGCACTAATGAGCTCAGGTAAGAAATGGGACACAGTGGCTACACACACACACAGACTCACACGCTGCAGTTCAGTGCACCTAGAAAGAGGGAAAATTAATCACACACTTCAAAAAGACGAATCCCCCGGTGCTGTTGCACCTTCTAAACAAGAGTGGGAAGGAGGTTTGGAGGGAAGGATAATATTGCAGAGCTGGAGAGAAAGGCAACAGCAGAATGTAAAGACAAAAGCGGGGGAAAAAAGCACAGATCTGACAAAAACATGTTTAAAAAGGTTTCCACTGCTGATAGTTGGATTTGTGCAGAGATTACAACCTGCAGGGGGAAAGTTTCCACACATTCAAGCAGAGCCTGCAGGCGTCCTTGAAAACCCTAAGACTAGTTTTCCTCCTTTTCCAAGCTGTAGAACATATAAAAGAACAAGATCAGATTAGGGAAAAAAAGGGAAAAAATGTTGAAAAATGGTCCCTGGGAGATCAGAGGATAAGATGGTGCTCCTGTCAAAACAAAAAAAGAAAGAAATTACAATTTAGAAGCTGTGTGAAGCAGCGTTCCCTCTGGGAGCTCCCTCAAAGATCCCCTGGCGTTAATGGCCTCTGCAGTTTCAGCAACAGCCATAAAATAAATTGGAAAAAGGGGGAGAAATGTCTGGTAGATGTACCTGCACTCTTTTACAAATCTGCTTTATAAAAAGAAGAGTTTCATACAGTCATACAGTACTCCTACATCCTTCGCACCAGTTCCACGTCCACAAAGCCTCAAGGGGCTTTACAATCTGTACAGCATTTCACACCCACTCCAGACCCCCAGAAAAAACAACCAAAGAGGGATATCGCTTCCAGGAGAAACCGACAACAAATAGAGGTTCTGCACACAGAGATGCAACATATATAATCACAATGACAAAATTATAGGTTTCACAGTGTGCTTGATATTTACTCATTTATAGCACCTTGCACCAGATACCTGTCAGTTATATGGGGGGAAAAAAATGTATGCACAAGTGTGTTGTTCAGACCGCTTCAGGAGGTGTTCACTGACTTGGAAATTTTATTGTATCCATCACCTGCCTTTTGCTTTTCACCTTTTTGAGAGTTTCTTTGTCGTCATGGTGTACATTTCACCACAATATTGACTGACTCAAAGCTGGACCTTCCAGATAGACATGTATTTAGTACAGTTAATTTACTAGCTGATCTCTGTTTAACTAATTATGTGATCATGTAGGTCTGTCCTGTTAAAAACAGTGAATGCTTCAAAATATAAAATGCAAAATAACTGTTTGATTAAGATTATTTTGTAGATATGTCTTTTTCTCTTAGTAAGTTTTTTATTTTATTTTTTTTTAAATCTGCACTAAATTGATGTTTCTTGTTATTCACCAACACGTAGCTGATGTTTTGACTGAATGTTGGAAGTAATCATGCCTGCATTGAAAGGGACAAGTACAAAATGCAAAGAACATTTTTTAAGTTTCTAAAAAGCTTTTGGGGTTACTGAAAAGGCTTCTCCTGCCTCAAAAAGGATAATAGTTGACAATCCAGTACCATTTATCTGTTGATTAGACGCTGACAAGTACAAGTGCAACGCTCATTCTACAGCATGCTGGGAAAACTTGCTGCTGTTGTGAAAAGATTTGATGTAAATTGGCTTTATCAACAGTGCAAACTGCCCAGATAAGACGACTTTCTTCTATTATGCGCTGATCAGCCACAAAGATTCTTTCTTCTGCAGGTAAAATGCACGAGTTAAACACCTGAATGTAAACACAGTCATGTTTTTGAACTGCTGATTTACTCTAATTTCTGTCATGGTCACATGAAATAATTAGTTTTATTTGGAGAGTTGAAACCTGAGGTCTTTGTAAGTTAGGACAAGCTTTTTCTCTTCATCTAGTGCAGTAGATGAATAACCAAGTGTTTTTCACAGGCTCTAAACAACAGAGACAGGAAGGATGTTGGCTTTGTTTTTGATGCAGAGACACAGCTAAGTAAGGAAGCACATACTGTAGAAGCTCTCTGTAGTTTGTTTGAAAGTCATCTGGCAGTGATAAGGATGTCGCCGTGTAGCTGAACCCATATATGACCCCCACATAAAAAGAGCCTTTATTTCACTTTGAGGAGCCAAAAAACAAGTGAAAAACAAACAAGTTTTCCTCACGTGTCTGACTGCAAGCATCTTGGCATATAGACAATCTTTCAAACTTCCATCAAATAGATTTTTACATTTAAAAATCTGCAGTCTTCACTTTAAAACTTGCAGCCCATCATGCTTCCTACTTTACCTGCACATTGGTGTTTGGTTGTGCTCAGTGCATGCAGTTTTTTCAAGCTCAGATAAGCTTGTCGAACTCACAACTTCCACATGAAGACATTTCCAAGCTTTCTCACTAACCCAGACAACAATCAAACATGGACACGGATATTAAACTTTGCATTTTTCACACCTTATTCCCTCGAGTTTCATTCTCCTGTGATCTTCACAACATGTCGTTTATTCTTTCACTTCACCTCCCATTTTAATTAATAAATGGTGAGCATGAATTTCTTTATAAGCATAAACATCCTTCGGCAAAAACGGAAACTTCTTAGGCCTGCATAAACACAGAGCATAGACTTTTTCTTTCTTGCTTAACGTAAAACTCCGTACTGAACTATACTATACTTTCACACTCTCTTTTCTTTTGCACACAGACACACAAACAGAGAGAGAGAGAGGGGTCGTCTCAGTGTGAAATCTCTCTCTGGTCTTTCTCAGCTCCATTCATGCATGTCCTGCTCCTCCATGCTAAAGTAAGCATGAGGACAGCCTACTGCTCGCTATGACAGCCACACACACACACACACACACACACACACACAGAGTGTAGGCATGTACTGTGCTAACCAACACACACATAATTTGAAAAGGAACTATACTGTATGAGAGAGAACAGTTGCAATTTACTACTGTAGTCTTTCCATAAAATTGACCATTCTTTATTTTACAGTAGTTTGTGGCAGTAATCAGTCCATGGTTCTGTGCACCTCTTTGGTCCAGATTGAAATAATTCAGCAGCCCCTGGATGGATAGAGATGAATGATTCTGCACTGACATTCATGACCCTTAGAAAAAAAAGCTCACAGACTCTGTCCATATCATGTGAGTTTGATATTTGCAACTTTCAGTGAAATATCTCAACAATTATTTGGTGTATTGTACTCAAATTTGAGAATCCTGGTTAATTTCAACCTGACATATTTCTCATTAATGTGGTGCCTCTGTGGGTCATACTTACTTTTCATCTTCACCGTCATTGTAGAGATTTTGGGAAACGAGGAGTTGCATAAAACAGTTTGTGAATGGAGGTTAACGTGAGCTTCCTACAGTTTTCTGAAAAAAAAAAGGTGATTTGTTTTCAGTCTGACTCAAAGTCCACACAGAAATGAGCCACCTGCAAGGCACATTTTTCTAGCTGCATCAGGCGTTCCCATGTGGGGAAACTTCGCAGCTGACCCCATCACTGGAATATTAATTTACACGTGTCGGTTTGTTTACATGTGTGAGGCTGACTTGTTGGAAACTCAGCAGCTAAATACGATGGTGGATAACCCAGTGAATCGGTATTAGGACGGGCATTTTGGTTTGGTTCGCTATATTTGCTACAACCGAAGTCTACAAAAACAAAGAAAGAAGATAAATCAAATGGAAGACAAGATTTGGAGGATGGAGGCAGAAAGACAGCAGGACATCCTGAAAGAAAATGTGCCTCAGGAAGCTTGTGGCGTTCATGCGTTCACTGCCGACTGAGGAAGAAACGTGTTGCTGAAAGGAGGGGGACCTGTTGATGCCAGACTTTGCTGCCAACCCTCTATGTGTCCATGGATGAGAATATAGCTGTGGAGCTGCTAATGAATCTGTAGCTCTGATAAACATTGTCATTCTGGAAACAGTGTTTCACCTACCTGAAATCAACTGGAACACTCGGGTCTCTATATGTTAAAAGCTAATCCACTTTGCAAAATGGCTGCTTCAGGCGACCAGTTTCTGTGTTTACTTTGAGTCACACCCGAAAACAAACATTTAAGATGATTCATGTAAAAATTAGATTTCTTTGAAAAGCTGCAAGGAGCTTGTGCTAAATTACCTCAGTAAACATTTTTGTGCGAATCCTCATTTTCCCAGATTCCTAGAATGATGGTGAAGTCAGCACGACGTCAGGTTGAAATGAACCAGAATTCTCATTTAGAGTTCCCCTCAGGATGAACCATAATAACTGTGATATCCAAGATGTTTAATCTTGTACCGTCATCAAGTCAAAATTTTACCTCGTCTAATATGTTGATTCATGACCGAGTACCTGCAAAACTAATGGAAACCGCCTCAGTTGTAGTTTGTTAATTGGAAAATAATAGCATGCTGACACATTAGACTAAGATGTGTTTGTGCTCAAAGCCCTACTGTTGTGCATTAATACATCCTCACAGATGCGCCTGCATGGCTGTAGTTTTTGTTTTTATGGCACAAAACCCAGACATTAAAGCAAGGAGATTGGTTTTAAGCAAATGTTACCTGGTAGACAAATTTGCCACACTTTGCTTGATGTCCTGCTTTAAACTGCACAGTGTAATGAATAGGCTCATCTAGTCATGAGGACGACTGCAATCAATGCTGCTTTTGTAATGTAATTTTCATATTTTTTACATTATGGGTATATAATATTTAATGTTGCGCCAATAAAAAAGCTTTACTGGTGAACTTGCTGTAGGGGTCAGATCATCCATGTCGACTATTTCACCCAACAGAGGCTATAAGCAAAACACATAATCAAAATCAGCTTGTTTTAAACCCCAATTATAGCTGTAATCAACCTGCAGCTGTCACCTGCTGTACTGATTCATGCAAGTGCAGACATATATAAATATAAAAACATGATACACAGCAGCACGAGAGTCAGCGAGCCATGCAGTCATGACTCTCTTGTTTGTGTAAACAGCAGGAGCCTGTTACAACAAGACATCCCAACAATAAGGGCTTCCCATGTCACGTGAATGAGCGCAGGAGATCATCACTGAGCTGTATATGTAAGACTCACTGGAGTGTGTCTGCATTGTTTCCTTACATGCTGTGTGCGCAGACGTGCATGTGTTTGCGGTTAGCTGGTAAATGTAGAGCTCAGCAATAATCAGTTATTGTTCTTTCAATGGAATTGTGCCATATTTAATGATGGTGCTTAACTTGGAGCCCAAGTGATTAGCCAATTAATCTTTTGGATGATTGAAGGAAGATTAATCTGCTACTGTTTTGATAATTGATTAATCATATCGTTTTTTTTGTTTTCATGCATAAACACCGTTCATCAGGTAACTCCAGCTCTGATCACTGCATGCTGATTATCTTTGGGGTTTGGACTTTTGGGTGGAGAAAACTAGCAGTAATGAAGTGTTACATCTCAGGAGTTTTTAACGATTTTTAAAAGTCTTGACAATTAACAACAGATTAAACAACAATTAGCTGCAGCCCTAACTGATGTATTAAATAAATAAATACATACATACATACATAAATGCATAAATAAATAAATACATACATACATAAATAAATGATTATATATTTGATTCATATTATATTATTTATATTAAATACATTTTGTAAAAAAACATAAGCTTACCTGCTCTTAATATTACCAGACAATTTAAGTATTTACTGTTACTTTTGCTTTTGTTACCTACTTTCCAGTTTGCCCCATTACACTGATCTCTTACACCAGCTTACCACGAGTTTTACAATTCAATATTTATGACAGGGTGAATACATCAGACTATAGATGACTGCTGTCAGGTGTTATCATTTTGTATTTCATCATGTGTACCTATCAGCGTTTGTTGTGTTACCTGCCACACTCTCAGCTGGAGGGAGTGAGCGAGGTCTCCTGCAGCGAGAGGACAGCTCGCAGCAGGGAGCCGCTCTGCAAGGCTCTGTTACATGTCATACAGTGTGTGTGTCGGCATTCTAGCAGACCTGAAGGCCAACAAACAACTGATGTGTGTGCGTTTTGTGTATACATAAATATATATATAGAAGTGTGTCTTAAAGGTGGACCACATTTTCATTTAGAGATACAGGAATATGCAGCACGGTTTTAAACATGATCATTATCAATCAGCGCAAGTAACTGTGCTCAGTCCCCCGCCCTTCTTTCATCATGTAGATTTAGTTTTAATGCAGACAAATTCCCAGTAAAGTGTTTTCATTTCAGCTTTGTGCTGATAAAATTAAACGAAATGCAGTAAATTACAGCAGCTGTGCTTTGAGATTAGTTGTGCTGACATGTAAAGTAAGTGATGACATAGAGTTTCCCCTCATCTACCCAAAGAGGACTCGCTTATCTATCAGTGATCAGGGGCCCTGACTGATTTTTTATATTGGTTACACTGGTACACCTCATAAGCCAAAAAACCCCCCCAAAACTTCACCTTTTGTCACTGCAACAACAACTGCATGATGTAAATTCTGTGCTGTTTTTTTTATGAAGAAGAAGCCGTGACATACCCTGATCTCTGGGAGATTTATTTTGACAAGAACTAATGAAAAAGAAAAGCCACTGTGTAATAAGCTGCCCACTCCAGCTCAGCTCCCACAAGAGGACGGTGCAAAAGAGCTGACAGTGTACACAGACAATGGGTGCGGAGTTAGCAGCAGGGACTAATGGGGGGGGGTTATTACTGATTGGTCAACAGTGCATTCATAATTAGTGGAAGCAGCTGTCCTGCCCCTCCCCAATGAAACTATCTGCTGACCCCTCACCAAACCAAAAGTGACCCAACACCCCATATTATTTAGCTCAAACTTGATATCAGCTCCAACAGTGTTTGTAACTGGCAGATCAGTTGAGATACTATAATACAGTCTGACAGCAACAGCCAGAGCACGACAAGTTGGCAAATAACAGTAAACAGCATTATCAGAATTTAATATTAACAATAAAGTGCTCAGGGGACATTAAAACATCCAAAAAGACACAGGTTGTAATTCACTATTGACTCAAATAACAGTTTGGAAAACAATATGTGAAAATGTCTCTAGTATATGCAGATGCTCAGCTTGTACACAAAATATCACAGAGCTAAAATAGTACACCAAACTACAAAAACTCAGTTTTACGGGGACCAGTTGCAAACTGTACAAACACCTGACCTGTGAGTCAAGTCAAAGGGCACAGCAGCAGAGTTTAATACAGCAGCAGACGGACGGGAGGAATTAGTGACTCGCAGAGCAATCTGTGGTCTAACACAGAATTCACAAGCAGACACAAACTTGCTAAATGTCAGCCGCACCGGTGCAACATATTTGGTCGCACTCTGGAGCCCTGGCAATTTCTAGCAATGACAATATAATGATATAAAAAGGCAGACTATTGCTTCACCCTGGTCCACACACATAACCCCACAACTAGTTTTTGTTTTGTTGTCTGAACTCCCAGGCTACCTGAGGTAAAGTTAATCAAGGCCACATGGGTCCACATGGACAGCCTCAGTCTCACACTTTAACAGGAATACTAAGCAACCTTTACAACAAGCATTAATATGCATCCCAGGCATCTACGTTTTATCTGGGCACAGCAGAAGTGAAAATGTGCTACTGAGGACTGTCTCCATCACCAAACCTCATCAGGAGGTGAGTCACATTTGGCTGTCACCAGTTCTCACAATAACTCTTTCAGATGTAGTAAGAAGAAAAAAATCGTGCTACTACAGCTGCGTGGAAATAAAATGAATTGGTAACAAAAATGTACTTTTTCTGTTTTTGAGATGAAGATGAAGAATCTTGTTAAATTTTTGTAACCTTTTCACGATAATTCTTCTTTATTTTAGGGGTTACTGACATGACAAATCCGTCTACATCTTCCACGGGTCAATGACACCTGAACACGTTATTCCCTGCAACCACATTTTGGCTTACAACACTCACCTCCATCGCTTTTACCTTTACCTCTACCTATCCATTCAAAATTAATTAAGCTGGTTGCTCGCTGAGACTGATGTCAGCATAAAACATTTAAATGGGCAATAATCAATATTACACCTACTTAGAGAGAATTATCACCAGACATCGCTGCTTCCCTCTGCTTTACGGAGCTTTATAGTGAGTTTCCAGCTCATTGTTTAGCTGTCAGGTTCACAGTCTCACTGCTGTGGTTCGCTCTTACAACTTTCAGAACTTTATTTTTGGCCACAGCAGACAGTTTGGTTTTTTTTCCCTTTAAAAAGCTGAAAAAAAACCACAAAACTCACTGTGCACTACCTTTTTAGCAACAAGCAGCAGACAGACACAGTTGGCAGCCAGCTGATGGACATAGTGGAGCATTTAGCAGCTGAAGAGCCGCATATTTGCCCCAAGCTGGTGGAGACCAAAAACACGGCAAAGAGAGAGTAAATATTGGGATTATTTTTGCCAGATGGCCAGAGAGACATCCAAAATTGATGATGTTGCTTCCTAACTGCTGATCATGTAAATAATGTGTGCAAACTTTACTTCTTCATGGCTTAAAATTTAAATCCTAACAACAGTATTTCACTCTATGTTTCCTGTTTTTCTTATTTGTCTCTCTTTAAAAACTGTCCCTTTCATGAACTATCTCTACATCCTACTGTCAAAAACATTTTACGATCTTGCAAAACTGGAATTAATAAGTAAAATGATTAAATGAATCTTTTAGGAATTAATTATAATAGTGATTAAGGTGTTTTTAAAGAATGTTTATGTAGAGTTTCAATGGAGTACAGCTACGTATTGATCTGATTGTCCAAATAAAGGAAACGTGCATGTAAGTGTGCAATATTTCTCTAACTTTGATATTCATTGGATGCGACTTTCTCACTCAAATTTCACCTGAAAAGAAGTTGCTCCCCAGGCTCAGTGACACTTTCCAGCTAAATGGAGCTTAAATTGAATCAACCAACAAAATCCCTAACCTGAGCCTGTCTTCTGTGTCTCCCTGCAGAGAAAACCCAGAAGGGAGAAAAGAGGAAGCAGAATGGAGTGAAGGATAAAGGGAAGGAGAGGAGGAAGAGTAGTCCTGAGAAGAAAAAGGAGAGATGGAAGTCAGAGAACGACTCCCTGCTTAAAGAGCTAGGTACATTGTGTGTGCGTGGGTGGGTGTACGCCCTGCAGTGTTTGCGGTTTTTCCAAACTGATCAAATGCACCTCATTGCCTCGACATATGCCTGTGTGTTTGTGTGTCCATGTGAAACAAGGGTGCAGCACGTTTATAGCCTTGATGCATTGCTAATTTAGCTTTTTTGATCTGAAATGTCTTCATGAGGGCAAATTGCAGTAACAAAACACCAGAAAATTACAAAATATCAGGATTTTCTTGTTTCTTGCTTCTTCTTTTTTTTCACGATAAAGACTTTGTATGTCGAAACTTGGTCTTAAAAACGCTAACGGTGCACCGATAGTCTGCTATTGTCAGCATCCTTTCCATACAGGTGTGCTACATTTTTCACAAGCTTCATGCCTCCATCATCAGTGTTGTCATCCATTTTCTGTGATCGCTGGGGATCAAGTGTCAGGTTCGAGGGTAAAATGTTTTAATAGTTGACTACAGCTCAGCGCAGCAGGTCTAATCTGATACATCAATCCTTTGGCAGTGTAACATCACTCACAGAGAGAGATTAAGAAGCAACGTGAGGGAGAGATACAGCATGACTGGATGTTAATATAATGCCATTCTTGTAATTTGTACAGCTCTCCTCTCAGCTTTTCTGTTATGAATAAATCACCTTGTTTTAGCCCGTATAGACCTGTAGAGCGTTCTTACTAGAAGATACAGCACTAGTTATGGTCATACTGGGAAGTAAGGGAGCTTCTTAAGTCAACTCTTCCAGAGGAGTTACTCCCTAATCTTTTGTCAAACCCACGTGAAAAATGAAACCTAACAACTATTGCTGCTAGTCATTTATCAAGAAAAATGCCAAACATTAGCTACTTCCCAACAGAAATTTGGTGGTAGGTTTCTCTGTTCTATTGAATGCCGTTGGTTAAACATGTCACAATGATCTCTAGGAACTAAAAAAATAGGTCTTTGTGTTCATTTTCTGACATTTTACAAACCCCTCAATCTGGGTTTTTCATAAGCAAATAATGCATCAACAAAAAAAAAATCCACTGTGTGCAAAAATAAGAGCACAATACGGTCTGACCACGCACAATACATCCATCTAATCTGGTAGTGGTGCTGTCAAGAGGAGAAATTTTAGTACAAACTGTAAATCACAACCTACAGCATTTACAGCGGGACTCTTTACTTCATGTATCAACCATAAATCCAGCTTAATAGGTACATTTTTCTCATTTATTTAAGTGCAACTCACATCGCAAAATCACGTGTTGCTTTTGTAAATCAAAGTTGCATCATTCTGTCGAAACGGGGACTTTGAGGTGGACAAAACAGGCACAGAAATGACGGAAAACTGAAGACGGAGAGCATCTCTGTCACTGTTAATCCTTATCATTAATGAGCGACAGAGAGAGCGACACTGATAGAAAAAGGGAGAGGGAGGCCTGTCTCATCATTGTTGAGATAAGGATGGATGATAATGGCTGCCTGTCGTGTTAGAAGGTGATCCATCCCCACTAGCGATTATTACAGCCACATATGATGCTCAGAAGACAGATATTAAATGGAAATTGAGCGTACAGCTTATATGTATGTAGATATTTGTTCGTAACATTGACAATTTACGGGCATTTAGCTGGCACTCGTATCCACAGTGACTTGAAGTGAATGAGCAGATAAAGGCTTAGTGTCTCACTCGAGGACAGTTGATAGACGTTTGATGGACACACGGGCGGATGTGGTGATTGAATCTGAAGCTTTTAAGTTGTCAACACGAGACAAGCCACCTGCCCGACTATTGAGGTACAAATTAACATTTCAATGCGCTGACATCCTCATAAAAGTCAAAAAGATACACTTCTCTGGAACAGTTTGTCCATCACTAAGCAGCGGAGAGTTTTTTTTTTTTTTTTCTTTCCACTGAGCAGAAGTGACATGTTTAGCTTGGAGGAGGCTATGAGTCATAATCCAGGTTCATGGCAGAAATGCGTTGAATGATGTGTTAAATCAGGAGTGCAGATACCGAAGCGTCTCTATTCAGAAGCATACAGAGTTTTAGATTTTAAATTGAGTATTTATCCATCTGTTCATGTCCATCCATTATCGTGGCTTGTTTTGAAAGTTGGCACTCTCCGACGCGTCTGCTGCGCCTGTAAAGTCATATTTCCCTGACATCCTGAAAACATCATCAGTTTATTTTTTCAGATGCAGCTGCTTCATGGGACAGTAGCACTGTGACAGTTTGATGAGAGCTGGTGCTGTCGGTCGTGGCAGAACCAGAGCGCGCTGTCAGGATCAAACACACTGTTTCCTCCTTTCAGGTTATATCTGTCAGATTATCGCTTTTATTTTGGAAATGTTTCACTCCAGAATTACATAACCACTGGAATCCTTGTGAAAAAGGTGACAACCGTGCACGAGAAATGATTGATAGCATTAAAATCAAATAAATTGTTTTTGGGAGGTTTTTTTATTTTGTTTTTTTTTAGGGGCAGTAGGAAACCACATGGCTTAAAAAAATAAAAATAAAACTACAGACTGGATCCTTTGCAAAGCACTACATTATTACCTTTAATTTGGGGTTCTCCCATTTAGCAGCATCTGAAAAATAACCTTTAGGCTACATTATGAGTAGTGAAAACTCCCACCATTTAGCATTTATAGCAGTATACGAACATTTAGTTAATGTTTATAACATCCTATCATGGTGTAAGCAGATATGAGAACACTTATAATCTTATTTATTGTATAGTATTTGTCAACAGTTATAATATCTATATGAAGATATGTTATATTACTCAAACTATGTTTTTCTGTTCGTACACTAGCCTCCAAATATGGCTGCCCAGAAGAGGAAGATGAGTTATAGCTGCTGACAAATATATTACAGGGTGTTAAACTATTTAGGTAATATTTGTATAGTGCCTACAAATAGCAGGACTTAAAGTAAAGTGTTGCAATTGAAACTATAAATATAAAAACCTCAGGTTTAGGGGGAAAAAATGTCATTTTAAGTTTTTGTTATTGTGTAAGAAAACAATACAATAATTAACATGCAACACATGGTTCCAGGGGACACACAAGTTGTGACATACTGTGTGTTTGTGTGGGTGAATAAGATGCAAAACAAAGTCTTTCCTATCTTCAGGCTTTCTGTAAACGCCATCTCCTCTGCTGTAAATAGCTTCTATATGTAGGACATCAAGTAGGTGGATTTGTAGTCTTACATAATGCTTGTTTATGTATCTACATCTAATAAGTTATGAATATTCTTGCATTCTGTAAAATGCTGTGGGCTGCACAATTACTGTACATGATTGATATCAGACAGCATGATGAAAACAAATTCTGAGGACTAATTGCGCTCTCATATCATTTATGCTTCTCTCATCTGAGTTTATATGCATAAAAGCAGCTCACATACATGTAAATAATGGAGAGCAGACGTCAACATATAGCACAAAGGCATTAAAAATACATAAACAGGACATCTCAGCACACTGCAGCACTAAAGCAACACGTAGAACGCGGAGAGCTCGCCTTCCTCCTGTGATCTCACAAAACGAACATGACAGAAAGTTGCTGAAAGCTATGAAAACCACCTAACAAAGACTTCATGCCGTCATCAAAGGATGAAACCTGAAGCTGCTCTGTTGATAACGAAATGGGCTCTGACTTTGAGGGATTAGAGCATTTTGGCAGGAATTATATACAGCTAAGCTTAACCTCACTCTACTGTTAACATTTTTGTAACAGAAAATCCATATGTACATCCATAAAGATTTAGTTTCCACTTGTAGGGGTTTGGAGTTTTGGCTTTGTGTGTCAGCTGCAGCATTGAATTCTGAGAAACAGGTAGTGTTGTGTGTGTTACTCAGAGACTGGACTTGGATATTGCCAGATTTAACTGAGCAGCTTTAGAAAACTTGAAATAGGTCCTCTTGCCTAACCTTGCCTCAAAAGGCAATTCCACTTTTTAACAGTGTAGGGTTTCTTTTTGCAGTTTTGGCCAACATTCAGCAGTTGCCTCTTATAATAGATTCTCAATTCAAAATTGATTCTCTATTCAATAAACAGAAAAGAAGCACATTGTCTACAGGCTCCTACAGAAAAGACAGACATACGTGTGCCAGTTCTTTGTTTGAAAACTGCAATGATTTGGAGGTGCACAAACAGTAAAATGAACTATTTTAGTGAGCATCAACAATCAAAAAGTGGCCCACCTTTTCTCAGTATGTGTGCTTTACTCTGCTGTTGCTGCTACACTCCAGGAAACAAATTACCCATAATGCTGTACAGACGCAGGTCTTTTGAAATTGGATAGACTCAGTAATTTTCTCCACCTGATCAAAGTGTACATTGGCTTGTTTGCTTGTGCTGCGGTTCAGCGCTTCACACGATGATGGCATACAAGGTATTCACGAATCACCTTTGTATTGCAGAACTGGTTATTAGAAATCATTAAAGCCTTAATGCACCAGATGATTGCTTTAATTATAGATAAAGTGGAGGTAACGCTTGTGTATGCTGTACATCCTGTGGGTGCTGCGCTTCACTGTCTTTTCGTTTTCATAGACATGTTATTACCAACATCCCAGAGAAGATTTCTGGAATTTACAAATCAATTCAGAATTATAAAATTGTGTCAATCACCTGATTTGGCTTTTTTCTTCTCCACACAAGGATATCTGTGTGATCCAGAGATGCAACACGGGCAACCAGTTCCCTAATTTCACGATGCTAATTCAGTTATCAATTCTGTAATCAAAGCTCAATTTTACCACCAGATAAAAGCTGACATTAACTGACATTTTTCACCAAACAAGGTGTAAACACAACCCAGACATTTTGCCATGAAGTTGGTGAGGTGAACTTAACGGCTGTTATATACACAACTAGCAATTATTGGGTCATTTGGAATCCTTTTTCTGGCCATCTGTTAAGTATAAGCTCAGTCAGTGTTCACTCTCTTATAGTGTATAGCTGCTTTAGGTCTTCACCAACCGTTAGCTGCCACAAGCATGGGAAAAAAAACTAAGTACAGCTGATGAAAATTATAGGCTTTTTGACATATTTGGACAAGCAAACATTTGATCCTCTTTGATACAGTGCCTGCTGATTCTAAATGCTCCACTGTGTCAGCTGTTTGGCGCTGAGCAGGTAGTGTACTGAGGGTTTTAAGAGCTTTTTCAAAGAAAACAGCCTCCTGCTGCTGCTGAAAACAACACTATGTGAGCAGCGAGAGTGAACCAAGCCAGTGAAGTTGTGGGCCGGACAGCTTATAGAGTTGAAACTCACTATAAAGCTCCATAAACCCTGACGGTAGCAGCAGATTGAGCTGATAATCCTCTGTAGGCTCATCACTACTACACACTGGAAGTGCAGAAAATGAAACAATGATATCATGATAGCAATGCGCATGTGATCAGTCATGCCGGTAAACTACCTGGTTTACAACATAATGCATAGTTAGAGTGAGAACCTCTCGCTTCACTTTCCTACACATAGAATTTGGGTTTAATTCATTTGCCAAATAGAGACAAAACACACAAAGAAGCTAAAGATAAATTTAAATTCCAACTATTTCGTATCTGTGTATTTATCTAGCAATGCTAGGCTAGCAACCTGCTTCACATTGAAAAATATAGACTCAAATATTTAAATAGAATCATAATAAAACATTTGTGTGAACCCGTAAATCTAAAAACCTTACGTCAGCAATATAAGCAATGATGTCTTATTTTAGCGTAGACTTCTACCAACCATGAAAGCTTACCATCCCCACTTTGCAACATTAGCATTCGTGAGAATGATTGTAAATCAAGCTAAATTATCAAATTTCTCAACATTCAAAGTAAAAACAACTTAATCAGAACACTATTAACCAGACAAATAGCCAGTATCGCCAGTAGCTCATAGTGTAGTGGTCATTTGCTGACATACAAGATGACAGTTCTGACCGACAGGCATTAAGCATCACAGTAGATTTTCTCATGGTGGCTCTTTGCTAGCTAACATCTCACAATGCACTCTGCTCGCCGGTTATCTGCTCCACAGGTCACGATAGTGTTAAACAAAAAAAAATGCTAATCCACAATACATTTTCGGATTTGTATGTCCTTCTTTTTCTGCCTCATCTGTAAATATATTGTTATTTGGATATGTTTTTATTGGCAATTAATCGAATAATTATTAATCGGTAACATCACAACAATTATGGATTAAGTGGAATCTCAACATGACACAGGGGACAGAGCTGTTGTAATTAGTTACACAACTTGTGTACATATTAACTGTCTACGTCCACAGTTCACACAGTCGGGTCGTATGCCTTATTTTGATCATCCATTATGTATAGTTGTCAGATTGGTCACCCCGGTTGAAACATTTAGAATATTATGTGTTTATACGAGTGTCAGTCATTAAACATGATCTGGTCAAAGTGTAGTGCATGTGTACGCTTAAATATGCACTATACGGATTCCAACGTGTCCATCATCATGTGCATTTGCATCTTACTGTACAAGATACAATCTGGCAGAGATGTTTGAGCTTTTCACCCACACACAGGGACTATCAGCAATGACGCAGGACTGTCTCTCATTTCCTTATTTAACCAGAGCTGAGCAGATCCAACAGTGTTTTCCTGTCGAAGTGAATATGATCAATAAACAGGCAGATGATAACACAGGGCGACAGAGTGGTTTGGCTGTGCCTCACTTGCTTCCTGTTCTGATATTATCTGCCTTTCTTTTTTCTTTTTTTTTTAAAATCTATCTCTCCGTTTTCCCCTTCGTCTGTTTCATTTTTTTACAGTGAGTCTCTCTTCTCTCCCTCTCTGTCGGGCTCTGCGTTATAAAACTCGCTCTTTCTGTTTATCTTACCTACTCTCTTCCTTGGTTTTTTCCACCTGACTGCTAAGGGATAAGGACTGCAACTTGATGTTGTATACATGCTGGGAAATCATCACTCAAATTCTGTTTCCATGACAAACAAGCCCTTCTGTGTATGTGGCGTGCTTCTGTTGTTTGCGACTGCATCGTTTGTCTGCATTTGTGTGTCCATGTATGCTTTCCTTTGTCAGTTTTATATATATATATATATATCGTTCCCTGTCTCAGTGTGTCGTCTCTGTGTTTGTCTTTGCGTGCCGTATGTGTTCATATCTCACTGTCTCTGTGTGTGTGTTTGTGTGTGTGTGTGTGTGTGTGTGTGTTTGTGTGTCAGGCCATCTGTTCTCTGTCGGGTCTGGTCCTGACTCTCAGGGCTTTGTCTTCCTCCCTGTGTTCTGGGATCAAGTAGACAGACATGTACCATAACTCCTTCTCAGATGTGATGTCCCCTATTCACACTGTTTATTAGCGGAGCCCACATGCTGGTGGAGGTTGGGGAGAAAGAAAGGGTTTGTTTTGAATTCTTCCTAGTGTCACCCACATGTACTGAGGAGTTTGATCCTGAAAAGAGAGATGTATAAGAAGTATCAGTTACAAAATGTAATAGAGCATGTTTGACTCTTGTGAGATCTTACATCTCACATGTACTGGAAAACATCCGCAGAGAATTGACCAGTGAACTAATAGGGAGCGTTTCAGATGAGGTGACCTGCCACTCTGTTTTCTGAAACCTGGTATAAAACCTTTTTAAACCTTCAAAGCATGGCTTGTTTTACAGACACTCTCACATACCTTGGATGGCTAGCGACTCAGCACCAATCTACCACAACATTAACACCACAGACAGATGAAGTAAATAAAAGTGATCATCTCATTACAATACAAAGTTCTGCTGGAAAACCTGGCCCAACAGCAGCAGCCTCCCCCAGCAGTACTATGCACACCACCAAAAACTACTCAGAACAGACTTGAGGAACACAAGAAAGAGCCCAAAGCATTATGCTGGCCTTTAAACTCCCAGATCCCAAACCAACTAAGCATCCCTAGGATGTGCCAGAACAAACCCGATTCACGGGGGTCCCAAACTGTAACTCACAGAACCCAAAGTATCAGTTACCAACGTCCTGGTGTCAAACATTACACCCCAAGAGGTGTTGTTCAGAGATGCTTTGGTGGCACAAGGAGGACTATACAATTTAATTTAAGCCATACATATGTCAGCGTAGCCATACATAGTATTAGTGACAAAAATATCTTTGTCATTTATAACATTTTGTTCTCATTGTGGACACAGCCCAGTGTAACTTCTCGTAGAGGAACAGCTACCAAAACCAAATTAGTCAGCTCAGTCATTTCTATGCAGTCACGTTCTTGTGGTTACTACAACACTGTCACTGTTGTGTGACTGTGCAAAAATACACAAATAACCAGCAGTTTTGTTGAGTTTTTCAGGGGACAAAGCAGCTAAGTGGCAACAATTTCCAGGAAGGTGCAAGCTTATGCGCCTCTCTGGCTGCCTAAGTAGAAAAATTTAGGGAAATGACTTGTGCATTTACAGAAGAACAGTCTAAGCAGCTGATATAACTATGAGATTCCCATATCAGTCTTTAGACCGCTAACTGGAAATGTTTTGACTGTTGTCCTTTCAGATGGTCATTTTTCATGCTCCAGTTCTGCTTTTAGATGCCCTGATTCATGAATTATACAAAACCTAATTCCTCATTATTAGTAGGATCAGGTCCATCTTTGTTTGCAGAGCTGTTGTCATGAAACCTTTCTTTTTTTCTGAACTAAATGTGCAACCTATAATATTCCATCATATAAATGAAGTAAAACTGGAAATTACAACATTGTTCTCTATATTGTTCATTCAGCAAACTGCGAGTTAAAAAAAACAAAGGAAAGCTGTTTCATCATTTGAACACTTGGCAGTAGAATGCTTGCTAACAACCCAAGATATAGATTTGAGGTTTGCCGTTGTGTACATGAAACGCACCAATACATACTCAGTGTTTATTCGGTTGCTGAATCCAGTTGAGCATTGAAGTGAAAATTAATTTTCTGAGCAGCAAGTGTGTGTTTTTTTTCCGCTTTGAAAATTGGACGCAAAACCCAAGGACATTACAGCAGGTTTATGAATCAGCGATCACATGTTGGCCAGAATTACAGTGAGAGAAGTAAACAAATGAATCATCTTCAGAGAATACAGTATTTGGTCTGCTGATGACACCTCTAACACGAGCAAATGCCCCGTGAGCCTTGCCAGGCTATAATGAGAGAGGTCAACTGCAGGTGCAGGCTTTGTGCAGGCACTACAGATTTACAGCATTTCATTGTGGCAGAAAACACAACAGACTTAAAAATTCAGGATTGCATTGTGTGTGTGTGTATATATATATAGCAGCTGTGTGTCTCAACGCTTTAAAGGTATGTAAGAGTGGATTAGCAACAGTAGCACAACAGTAGCACAAAATAGAGCAAAGAAGATGTAAGAAAGGAGGTTAAATTACACATTAGTATACTGTAAGATCGTTTTACTTATGGAGACTTGGTAAGAGTGTATATAGACTAAAGAAAAAAAAGGTTTCTTTTGATTCCTGTCGAGCATTTTATTCTGGATGCTATTCCTGTGTCTATTGTGTCATTTCACTCCTTTGTTCAGATATTTAGTTTGCTCTTTTTCTGCTTGCTGCATTTCTTGTCTCTCCGTCATCGCTCTGACAGGTTTTGATCGCTCAGTTGCGCCTCCTGGACGTTTACCCTGTTTCAGTTTCTCTGTTTCTATCTCTGTCCTCCTCGTGGAGTTACCAGGGAGACGGTTGGCATCTGAGAACAATCATCAGACTGTAGTGAGGGCTTTAGACCTTGCACCACACTCTCTCCCTCTCCTTTGCGTACAGGGCCTGGTTCTGGCCCTGTCCTGCTGCTAGTGCATTCCTCACCCTGCACCGCATTAGCAGCGATGGCGATCATTGCTCGCTGCTAAGACATCAGCTGTTCTGTAATGCCATCCTGGGGCTTTCTGTCGCTATGAGACAACCTAGTGTTCACTCGTACCGACACCGACTCTCCCCTAACTCTTTCTAGGACATAATACAGCCTTTCAAAGAGCCTTTACTACATTAGAGGTGGTGGTTTTTGTAGCATTAGCTTGCAGTAGCACCAATACAACCATTATTTCAACACGAGACATGTTAGCTTTAGCCGAACTAGGAGGAGGAGTCAGTGTTGTCATCTGGTTTAAAAGATACAGTGCTACTATCTCTGGGCTTCCCATGGAAATACATATTGATTAATACTACAGATATGTCCTTGCAGAACGTTTTCAGACAGAAAATACCTAACAACAATTACTCTGATTGTCAGCTATCAAGGTAATCGCTGATATTTCTATAACTGTGTAATCAGCTTAATTATTTTAAGGGGGAAAAAATCCTTTGATTCCAGCTTCTTAAATAGGATAATTTTCTGGTTTCTTTTCTTCTCTTTTTTTTTTTTTTTTCCTTTTCTATAGACCAAACAGTAAATCAACAATGACAATAATCCTTCGATGCAGCATCAGGGTTCCAAATCTGAAAGAACGTGAGAAGAACTAAATAGCAAAAAAATTTAAAAAGCATTGAGATCAGAAAAGCAAAAACTGATAGCATCTGTGACATCTCAGCTCTTTGTTGTAGATGATGGAACTGCAGAACCACAACATTTGTATGTTGTTACAATAAGATGTAAAAGGTTGTCATTTAGGGGATTTTATTTTTTAAAAAAAAGGAGCTCTCCAACAAATGTCTAGGAGCCATGTAAAATCTCTCACATGTCTGTATTTTATAGCGAAATAGATGGATTTGTGGGAAAAGTGACAATTTTATGAGGTCTCACCGTGCTGAATTAAGTGGATGTTAGCCAAACACTAAATAAGGGATGAGATACAGCCTTTACAGCCTTTTCCGAGGTCTTTCCTAGGTTGTACGTGACAGAATTGTGGCATAGCAACAGACTACAAAGTGGCGTGTTTAGGTTTCTCTCCTACCTTCCTCTCTCTGAACTCTCCCCCTTTCTCTTTTCCTCTATCACCCCTCCCTGCCTTCTTCACACTTCTTCACTGTCTCTTTTTTTTTCCCCTCCGTCACCTATTCCCTCCCTCAGAGCTCTCCTGATTCCTGCAGAGACATGCTGCGTCATGGAAACAACCGGCTCAGTGTGCACGTGTATGTGTGTGATAGTGTGTGTGTGTGTGTGTGTGTGTGTGTGTGTGTATGTGTGTAGGATAGCTGGTGTTAAAGACACCCTAACAGCACCTCCTGCTGTCCTGCATGGCAGATTATTATAGGCAGTGAAGATTTACAAGGAGGCAGAGAGATGCTCAAACCGCAAAAATCTGCACACATATCTGTATATTTCATATTATGTCGTCTTAAATTCTCTGCATTTCTGATGGTATTTATTTGGGCAGTATGTGTTGGTAAGAGGCAGTTGCTGCCCAAAGAGAATAATTATGGTTTCTGGATAAATAAGAGCATTAAATTTAATTATTTTTCCATTCACTAGATGATTCAGCCGCTCACAGAGCCTCCAAACGGTCACGGAGGGAATTTTTATTTCTGGACTATTTTACCTCACCATAGCATTTGCATTTCCTCTGATCCAGGGAGAGAGGCTGAGCTGTGTTGTGATACAGTAGCATGCATTGTGGTTGACAGTGAAAGTCACAAGTCTGCACCGCTGCATTTAGAAAGAAAACTAGTGGAGCTGACACTGACTACATGCAGTGTTTGTGTTTGTGCAGTGATGGTTGTGCTGGCTGGAGCGTTGTATTGAAGCTACTGTATCCCGGACCTCCTGTGATGTGTTGGTAACATATCAGTCACAGAAGCGCTGCAGGGTCAAACAGTAGTACAGCTGGACACATCCATAGCGCCATAGATCGAACCACAGCAGCAGCAGCATAACCATATCCACCCACAGCTTCAGCCGTCACAGCCAGGCAGAGCAGCTGCAGCTGTGCTCACATCCAGCAGCTGGATGCTGTCGGAGAGCTGGCTTTTAAAATGAGTAATGAGCAGTAAATGCATCATGTAAAGTGTCACATCATCTCGTCTTTGTGTTTTAACTGGCAGTGTGTTGTAGCAGGACTGTATCAAGACACCAACTGCTTATGGATCAGGAAGAATACAAAACTTATTTTGAGATAACGCAGAGTGAGTAAGTAATGTTCCTCATAGTGATCTTTGCTCTTTGGAGTCTAATGTAGTTTTGATTTGCAGCACATATAATTTGGTCTGCCGTTATGCCAACGAGATAGCATTTTCCTTTGCTCACAGTGTTGTTTCTGATTTGTGAAAAACTCGTATTTATATAATTTTAAACCAGAGGAAATAGCTTTGATTGTTCTTTTTGTACTGACTTGATGTACTGATGTTGCTGTAATCATCCACATTTTGTAAAGATGAATCTACAAGCACAGGCTCATGTCAAATCAAGATTTCAGCAAAAACACTTGCAGTTTTGTCACCTGTATATAGAACACAGTATTGTCAGCACTTCTGTGTGTTCAGAGGCAACGCAAAGGAAGGAATTTAGCTAAATTTTAAACATAGAATTTATGTACTTGAGTTTTAGTTATTAATTATTGATTTAGTTATTTTATTAATTTTGTAATTTTTGGCTTTTATCACAAGAAGATGCACATTTTGTGTCGTTAAAGTGTCCTGTAATCACATGTGGAATGGTCCAGATGTTTAGTAAGACACAAAAAATAAAAATGTAACTGTTAAAACTACCAAAACGTAAAGCTAAATGAATTGAAAAGCCTCATCTACCTTGGAGTGGCAAACGTTGTGAGGAGTGAAAAATTGGCAACTCCTGTTCTCCTTGAGCCTCAGCATCTTCACAACAGGGTGTGTGAGTTTGTCTGTGTGCGTTGCGGAGTAAGAAAAGCTAAAATGCCACCGACACACACAGAGCTTTAGCAGCACTTCTCACAGCCCACGATGATAGAAAAAGAGCCATGAAAATCACCTAATTATACAGACACACATGCAAACACTTAAAAGCAGGGAGCATTGTCTGCAGCCTCCCACATACACACAAATAATGAACACGCTCATACTGCACACAGTCCTGGGCAGTGATAGTCCTGCAAACACACCAGAGTGTGGAGAAAGCAGGGCTGGAAAAGGAGACAGGAAACAGGATTTCTGCTGTAAAACAGGTTTATATCTTCATTCGGATGAAGTGACAGAAACAACGTGTTTGGATCTGGAGCACATTGTCACGTACTGTAAATGTCAGGTTTTATAGAAGTGTAGCGGTACACAAAATTCATGCTTTGATAGGAACCGCAGTTTTGATGATTTCTGTTTTTGAAACAGCAGAGAAAACATCAAATGGTTTTTAACTTTTACTATCAAAAACTGAAAATATTCGACCATGTAATTGTCTGTAACTCTTACTGAAGCAGTTAAAGCACCTAAAAGCTGCACATTGTCAATAAGAAAAGAAAAGAGTGGTTTACTATCTACTATAAAATAACTATACTAGAATATGCCCATAAAGATACATGCAGCATATTCATAATGAACTTAAGGCTAGAGTGCAGGACTTTTATTTTTAAGTTAAGGTTAAAAGTTTCCGATGATACAGATAAATAAAATAACAGACAGCTGGCGTTCCAAGGGAGGATTACGGTTTTAAAAAGAAAGCGAGTCAATGATGTTTGTGTGATTACTTTCACAAGCGTTGACTTTGTCACATTTTGTCAACACTAAAGACAGAGCCTTCTTATATTTAATAAACATATTATTGGAACCGTCAGATGGTGGTGGCCAGTCAACTGACATATACAATGTGAGCTGATAAGTTACAGATTCTCAGCATGAAGGAAGGTTGACTAAAACTCAAACTCAGTGTTTAATAAAAGTGGCACAATGTTTCCCAGCTACAACAGCTCCCCCCCATCATGCTATAGCTGCACGCTTCTATTACAGCAAATAGACAGATATAAATAGACTTCTGTGTTTTGCTCACAGGGTGTACCAAACAGGAAAAAAATAAATCATACTTAACCAAATGTCACATATCAAACAGTTTAGGACGAATACATATAAAATGACTTGCCTCCTGTTTGGACTACTGGCACCGTGTTCTCATTTAGAATAGTGAAAAAGTGCAACATTTTGAGGTGTTATGTGTGAGACTACCATCAGTTTGGAGATATTAACTTTGAGATGTTGGTATAATTAACAAAAACAATGAAAAATGTCACATGCAGCCTCCACTTCGCCTTAAATGTTATTCTTGCTCAGACAGAGAATTCTGCTAAATCGGTTTAGGACACAAAACCATGTACAAAACTGTAGCTGTTGGATGCATTATGCTCTCTTTACTTTCTGTACATTCAGACATGTTGTCATAGGCTTTCTTTTTTTGGCAAAGAGACTTGGCAGGTTTTGTCTGCCATTCAGCTCTGTTTAACTTGGAAAAATCCATCGCGGTTGAGTGGCTTCTCTATAGGATTCAACATTTTGAAATGTTTACTGTGTGTACTGTTGCCACTACTGTTTGTATTTAGGTGCCACTTCTACATTGTATGAGCTGAAGGTAACCTTGAACATAATTGTGTTGTTGGATACAAAAGTCTTCAAAATCCTTGGTGTACTTGCTCTATTTATGCCTTTTATTGCTGGATTTGAAAGACAATTACCTTCAACTATTTTCTTATTTATGAGAAATGAACAGCAACCCTGACCTGTTTGTTTTTGTTGTCCCCTTCTCTCTCTTTACCTTTTCTTTTCATTCCTACCAATCCCCTCTCATTTCCACCACTCTGCATCCTCCTCTTCCCTTCTCTCAGGTTTGTCAAAGTCCTTCCCATTGGACAACCCTTTGTTTGACAGCTGGCTCGCCCAGTCGGTTCAGATCACCGCCGACGACATGCTGAGCCAGTGGGCTCTGGGTGCTCAGCATCGAGACAAGAGCGGCAGCCTGCTCTCTGACCAGGTAGGACTTCAGCAGCTCGAAGCCTGGAAATGACACCTAAGCTGCTGACAACTGATAAACACAGTAGATTGGTCTTGATAACGCAGCAGTGAATTGAATTCAAATGTGGATGTTTAACTTGCTAAAAATTAAAAACTGGTCTAACTGGCAGACCTTCACTTCAGTGCAAACTGCACACAGATCAGACCACTTACAGGAGGAGGAGGATTATATTCAAACAGCTGAAACCAGCAACAATATCTATCTTTGATTGAATCACAGCCCACTTCAGTGGTGGACAAAACCAGTTCCAAGAGCAAAATATGGAGCTAACCCACATCCTAAGTTACATAAAGTTTTAAGTCATAAATGTATTTTTAGTCATTGAAGGGGACGAAGCCAGAATCCATACAAAACTGGCTTCTGAAAACACAGAAAGATGTGTAGGTGAGGCAAGTCCATTGTGACCACGCTGCTTATTATGTACAAGGAAAGCGCACACAGATGAGTTCATTTTTGCTCATTGCTGGGCTGAAATTTAGTACGGAGCTCCTTGTGAACCAACATCAACATGACTTCCACATCTGGGCCAAGCCAAAATATTTGCTCAGCTTAATTAATTTCCCTTTGGTTATGTTGTCTGAGTAAAATGGTGCACTGCTACAAGTCTGGGTTCGTGGCAGGATCATTTTAACAGTTTTTAGCAGCATAACACAACTCAAACTAGGAGCACAGCCAGCACTAAAAAGACGACTTTGGAATCATTCACACTGAGTGAATGTACAACAGGTTGCTGAGCCAGTCAAAGGATACCAGCAACCTAAACCATCCATCTGATTGTATTCTACATTTTCACATGAAATGACCAACCTACTAAACAGACAGATTTAGTGTGTTTATCTTTCCCATAGAGCTCCACTGTTGTCCAAAATCTACTAACCAGTGAAACATGCTCTTGCACAGGATGGCACATTCCTTCTATATCATAGACATTGGCACTGTAACATATTTTCAGCAGCTGCCTCATTTAGCGTCCTTGCTTCCATTCTAAATGTCTAATAATCCGCTGCTGGAAATAGTCCCAAAAAATGGACAGTTTGATCCTGTTTAAATAATATTCACAGTACCCACCTCTTATAGTTTTTTTTTATTTAGTAAATAGTGTACAGTATGTATCCTAGGGCTGCACTTTTACTTTTTTTTTCTTTTTTTTTTTAAACTGATGCGTGCGAGCTGTGTCATTGTCCCAGATCTGCAGCTCTTTTGCTCACTTTACAGCTGATTGCAGTGACTTTCACTATGCATTTCACAGCGGCTACAGTGTTAGCTATATGCTAACTTACTTCTCACCTACCTCCCACTACAAGGTCCCACTGGACCTCTGTCACAGCTACTGCAATTAAAGTGTTTACAGTGGAGCAACGTGTATAAAATATTTTAAAAATAAATCTCTAAAGCGTGTGGGTGTGTTGCACTAAAATAAATCATGTTAAAACTTAGAAATTTGGACTTTCAAAGCAGTGCAAAGTACCTGTAAACAACAACAACCCTGATGTATATTCTTTACATACATACAGAGTTGTTACTTCATTACAGACCAGTGGTCTTGGCACTGAGAGCCACAAACAGGTTAGGGAGATCAGAAAAAAGATGAATGTCATTTTGGCCAGCAAAATTATGGAATATCACCAGCTTTTTCCTAAAGGACATAAGTTGTCACAACACAAACAGCTGCTATATAGCAGTTTGCTATAATTCCATCAATGTAAAGGCGCTCCTGTGGGAGAAGAAATAGATCAAGACCCTTCCCTTTATAGCCAACCCAAATCAAGATAGGAGTCTACAAATGTGGGAGTGGAGCCTTTTGCTTTTCAAGTGATCGTTTCTCTGACGTTGTGGTGGCCGTTAACTGCCAGCACAGTAATAAAGTCAAGTCAGTGTTTTGGCAGCAAAATCTTCTGCTCTTCAAGTTATGAGCTGTTTGCATTGTGGTCATAAAACTGTGAATAATTCCTCAAGAGTGAAAAAATGTGTCTCTTTATTGTGCTTTAAAAAAAGAGCACATATTTTCTTCTGTTATAAGTAAGGAGTTATGCCTCCACTCTTGAAACCACATTCATCCACCCTTTTGATAAATATTTGTGACTCCTTTAACTCAGATTTTTGTCTGAAAATATTCGACACAAATCTATCTTTATTTACTGGAGCAAAGTTTGGAGTTTTTCCTCACTCCTGACTGTTGATTGATCAGTGGACAAGAGAGCTGATAATCAAAGCAGAGCTGCACTGTGGCTGAACTGCTGTTGTCCTCAAGAATGTGCTGTGTTTGTGTGTTGACTGGCAGGGGGCTCTAACCAGAAAGCGCTCAGAGCTCTAGTGTTTGTGGAAGTGTTAAGGAACAAAAAAACAGGAACGTGGTCATTTTCCAATAAAACAGAAACCTGATATACTGAAAAAGAGAGCTCTGCAAGAATAAACAGAACTTTTAAAAAGACGTTAAGCGGTCACTGACCGTTATTAAACAAGTGTTCAGTTCACAAGTTACAGTTAGACCTGTAGATAACATGAATAATAAACCCTCTTTAGTGCAATACAGAAAAACAAGCAAGAGATTCAACAGGACTATCTGATGAAGGAATGAAAGATCATAATGTGCAATGCTGTCATAATACATCAGCTTTGTCATTTGTTTTTTTGTTCGACAACAAAGTGTGACATTAGTTGCACACATCCTCCACTGGTGAGCTGTTGGAAATGTTGGTAGGTGGTAGTGGGTGGGGAGGTTTGGCTTCAAAATATTAGGCAGGAATTTGACGTAATAGACAATTTAATTGTTGAATTAGTCAACTTTCTGAATATATTATCTGTTTTTTGTGTTAAGCTTGTATTATTGTGCCTTTAAACATCAACCAGTTTAACTTTCTCTTCCTCTCTTCTGTTTTACTTTGATCCATTCTCCTTTTTATCCTTTCATCATCATCTTCTCTTTCTCACCACCTCTTTTTGTCGTCCTCTCATCCAGCTCCTGCAAGGCGAGGAGAGCCTGCTTAACCTTATGATGGAGAACTCTATGCAGTCCACCTGGAAAACACCCCAGCTGGGCCGCAAACCACGAGGGAGCAACAAGCCCCGCGCTCGTGGACAACCCACCGCTAACACCCAGGCTCACGCGCTGCTTTCTGCAGCGGCTGCGTCCGCCGCCAGCAGCCCTTCGACTGCAAAGAGCCTCTGGGCGAGTGTGGCAGAGGAAAAGTCCAGCCATGTGGGCCGGAAAGGGGAGAGATCCAGGAGCTCCTCCAAGACCGTGCACCACCACCACCTTCATCACCACCAGACCAGGAGCTCTGACCTCCACAGGGACCCACCGCCCCAGCCACCCATCTCCAAAATGGATTCCTGTCACATCTCTGAGGACCGTGGCTCATGGGACAGAATCCACACGGGGAACGGTGTTGCATCGGGGGCTTCATCTGGTTTCACAGCAAGCTCGTCTCCACCTCCAGCCTCCAGCCCCGGGATCACAGTGCCCGACACTGGGGCGATCCTTCGCGGCGGGGCCCCACGGCTCCGTCTGTCCCGCCAGGGTAAATCACGAGGAAGGGGCGTCGTTGGAGGCATAACGGGGCTCGAGTCCATGGACCTGCCACTTGCAGGAAAGGACACGTCCCTGTTGGACGCTGCTGAGACTGACGGGTACTTCTCTGACGGTGAGCAGAGTGATTCAGACATGCGCTCCAGCGGACGCAAACTCCGCCTGCCACAGTTGCATTCTGGGAACGAGGACCTGCTGAGGAGGAGCGTGCTGGCATCGTAAAGAACTGAGACTCAAATGGACAAACATACACACACACAGTTATCCAAGCAGAGTCCTGCTGGCTAATTGTTTTTCCATCTGTGCCCAGTAGACAGTCTACAAAAACATGGCTGGATGGCTTTGTTCAACCAAATCCCTGTCACATCTATCAGTGGGAAATCTCTTCAGCTCTTAACCTGCTTTGTTTTGGGGGGGGAATTTGAATGTAGCTGTTGCCTATCGTACAGTAAAGCTTCTCCACTGGACCGCAGTTTGTTGTTAGCTTACCATAAGATGCTATACATTCAACAAATAGGAAACAAACATTACCTTTAGTCTTTTTTTGTTTTGTTTTGTATATTTCAGATTCATTTTGTTTCTGGGCGTTGAAGTACCCAGTTCTGGCCTCATGTCTGTGGTATCTGCCAGGCTTGGGAACAAACACTTTGGGGCATTATTATTATTATTATTCAAGCTGGTTTCAGGGTATGCTTCATTCTTGGTCTACATGGCCTGAGTTGCATCCAATGAGTCCTTGTTTTCTTGAATATGTTCAGTGGAAAGACAATTTCACACCAGTTGGTCTGAATATGTATAGAGGGTGACGTGGGACAACATGTATTCAGCCTTGAAAAGCACAACAAGCTAGTCATAAGAGCTGTAATGTAAGCACTCGTGTGTATAATAGATGCTCATGCAGGGTTGGGGTCAATTTTCTTCCTGTTGACTCAGTTGCAAAATGTACACTGAAGCCTTCATTCTCAAATTTATTTTCACGTACTTAAAAACAAAACAAATCTCCAGCTTTTCCAGTTTTTGAATAGCGAACAGATTGACCCCAACCCTGGTGCTCATTCAGATTGTCACACAGAGACACAAACACACAAACGCAGACATACTGACACATTAACTACTATAAGCAAATCCCTTTTGCTCACATCACCGTCATTGAAATATTTGATCTGACTTTTGTCAGCCGTTTTCAAATTCTTCCTAATTCTGAGGTCTTTGGTTGTTTTGTTTTTTTTGCCCAAATCTTTGGAGAAAAATCATTGTAGAAACTCTGTGCCTTCTGTCGCTTGCCCTGTGGCCCTGCCTCCCCCTTTACCCATAACGACCTTCACAATCAACCAAACAATCAGTGAGTAGATCAATCAGTCGTTTCTCAATCGGATTTGTAACAATCAGACCAAAAGGAAATCCCGCTGTATTGGTTATTGAGCGTAGCCAGCATTGGGCTCCTTGTCACCTTAACTATTGTGTAGTGCCTGAAACAAGGATGTACATGCAGCATTTTGCCATTTATCAACAAAGAATCTGCAGCAGTTAGCAAAGCAGAGCCCCAACGTACTATCAGTGCAAAGAGCTGCCTACTATTCTGTGCCCCGTAACTACATGGCTGCAGTCCAGAGTCATCGAGGAACAGAGCTTGGCCAGGTCACACTGTGAGCGCCATGTTGCTGCGTCTTTGAAAGAGTGGCCCGCAAATAGATTTATCACTCAAGTTTTGCATATAAAAAATACATAAATTTTGGACAGAGTCACAAAGGTTAGTGAAACAAACACTGAAGCCTCATTTACATGTTGTCACATTGCTGCCTTATTTGGAATTTTGTGAACTGCTGAAACAAACAGTCTAAACTCATAAGGCCCGCTGAGCTTTTTTGATGTTTCAACCACATCTCACTGGCTAGATTTCATCACCTCAGAGTAGAGAGACATGAGCATCATAAAAATTGCATAGTTAGAAGATTTCTCAGTGCCCTTTTCTCCCCCAGAAATCTTTTATGTCATTTATATACAACACCAACTCACTGTGATGTTGCCATGAGCATCCAGTGTGCAGTTTACACACATGCCTCGATGAGTTCTTCTTAAGTATTCAGTTATCTGTGGTTACTATATGAGGCATTGGGTGCTCAGTGTAGCTTTCAGACAAGCGTCAAGAGGAAATAGTCATACTTCAGATCATCCATGTGTATCTATGCAGTTTATACATTTGATGGGGTAAGATACAAGCACTGTTTGATTCAGCTAAGCACTGAGCAGGTTTATTGCACCAACATGGCCACCGCGAAAGTCTGACCTGGCCACGGTCTCGTAACTGATGGCTCTGCTGCACGTGTTCCTCCTGTTAGATAAATGTAGACAGTGTAATAATCAGCTTCAGAGGCCTGCGCTCTTAAGTTCTTGAATTGAGTTGTAAATTTGTTTTTGAAAAAGACTTTTTGTTGTTCTCTCAGAGAGTTGTATTTTGTACTTAAAGCAGTCCATGGTAATCTCAGGGGTTAAAAAAAAAAACTTTTAAAAAAGAAGAATAAAAGGTTAAAAAATTTATGGAAAAAGCAACGTAAGACGTAGATACATATATATATATACATATTTTATATCATATACAGTATATATATATATATATAAAGTGATGTGCGTATGTCTAGAAACTTCCTTATTTGGCAAGCTTCACTGTTTGAACTCCAACGCAATTACTACTGAGCATGCTCCTTCTCTCAGTATGATCACATAAACATCAGCCCTGGGTCCAATAGTCTCAATGCTCATTTTAACTTGTTTGAGTTAGCAGGTGAGTTGTGACAGGTCAGAGAAAATCTGTTCGGGACGATCTTTTCGGTCTCTCACGTGTTTTGCAACAAAGACCACACCCATCTGGACCCAAATTGGATTTTTTAAAAAAGCATCACAAGTGATTTTTAAGGGCTGCTTGACCCAGGCCTGATGAATAGACATTCAAATAGAGGTGCAAGTCCATTCTACTTCCTCTGTTTTTGCTGTATGGACAGCTTCTAACCGGTCTTCTGGAGTGACCACGCCAAAGAACAGATCTGTGTATCAAGGCAGCATATTTGCATCTTATCTACACAAATACACATGCACGTGCTCCGTCTCTGGATTTCAAGATGAAGAATGTTAGATAAGGTGTCAGACAACTCCGCCAGCGCTGTCCAGGTCAGCTCGGCTTAAACCGGTTTTGCAACCTGGTTCGATCCAGTTCAGTCAGAAATGCTGTAAGCTCAAGGCACCTTGGTGTCACGCAACCTCCTCCACCACAGGGAGAGCTTTTAATTCTACCACAACAACACCGATAAACCCAACCTGGATTCTCCCAGACCCTGCATTCATGGGGGGTTCACATAGGAAACGCCTGTTGTTACAGTAACGGGCTGGTGATGGTCATTAGACGTAGACTCACACATATTAACCCCCTTCAGAAAAAGCCAAAAGCTGCTGAACTGAACACACAACATACAGCTCTCTCTCTCTCTCTCTCTCTCTCTCTCTC